>NW_019396700.1:5529-27966 GCF_000591075.1 Eurytemora carolleeae | reverse complement strand
TAAAAACCCTAGTCGCAGCGCTCGGCCAAGAAAGTGTCTTAACCTAACCTAACCTTAAAATATATACTAATCTCTTTCTCTCTTGAAATTCAACGCTGCAAGTGCACATAAATTCCTCGGGAAATTGACCGTTTCTTTAAACAAGAAAGTGTATTCATCCTTTTTAAAACTCTTTACCCAAAAATTAATCTATTTTCCCCCAAAAATCTGTTGTCTTCCTAATTCAGAGAATTTAACCCACTATAAACTGCAACGATTATTAACATCCTAGGAAAATAAACAATTTTTAAAGGGGGGGGGGAAAAATGACTTTCCAAGAAAAAATAAACCCCTAAAATGTTATCTGAAAAGAACCCCGCCAAAGAATTCCTATCACTGAATTATTGATATTATGATGGATGTAAGATTTGTACTAAACCTTATTAAATTGCATGCAAATTGCTCCTCCTAGCTTTTCATTCAATCCTGATAAGAATTCAGATTCAGCAAACTTTTCCTGGAAATAAATTATTACTTTAAATGAAACGTTTTAAATATTTTAATTTTTCATATCGTGATTATATTTGTATGCTTCATGATCTTGCTATTTTTTTATGCAAGAACAAGAAAAAAGGTCTTTTGAGGCTTAAACACAATAGTGTTTAAAGTTTCATATTCCTTTATCTTCTAAATTGCGCTTGCTGTTGAAAATTTGATTAAATATTATATTACAAACTTTTTAAAATATAAGTGAATGCTGATGGTGTAACGCAAAGACAAATTCTTTTTATATACAAGATGTTTTGTTTGCTACAATTTTTTTTAAAGTCGTAATGTTGATATTAACCTTCATGATAGACTGCAGAGTATCCATAGGAGTTGTAGAGTTGGTCAAACCTTGTCCGCACTCCTTAGCGAGTAGGGTTCGGACCAGGTGCTCTCCACAACCTTACAATTCAACAGGGGTATATATTTTAAACAATTATTTTCGAAGAATTAAAAGGGGGGGGGGATTGACTTACAGGGACTGTAAGCGAAATCTCAAGTGACCCTTCATGCAAAGATTTACAACGTTATCCTTTAAACCGCTGACCGTTCATCTAGTACAGAGAGCTGTTTGTTTAAATATCTTTAAAACCACTTTAATTCCTTTAAAATACGGTGTACGCTCTGTACAGTTTAACCTCTACACAGCTGATGCACTACTTGTATACCTTGACGGTTTCCAAAAATTCGAAAGAAAACAATAATTTTCTGTAAATTCTAGAAACTGAATATTAATATTTTATAAACTTATAATTTGCAAACAAAGTGTTTAACAAGTTGACGCGTTTTTAACTTTTTATAGTCCAGAGTCTAAAACTAAAGAATGCGCGAATTTTAAGTTCGAGGTTAAAAGTTCTGAAAAATAATGAATAGCTACTTAAATATTAAATTTTCTCAATTTTAAATTCCCGGGAAAATATGAACCAATCAGAGAAAAGAATTATTACGTAACTATTGGTAATCAGCTGATTTTAAATTTTAAATTATTTACGTGACGGAAAACAAAACATATTTCCAGTTACAACCGTATTTTGGGTTTACGTGCAAACATTAATTAATCTAAAACGTGAAATTTATTAAATATATCGTAATTAGTTGAATGCTCCTTACCGCCATGAATGATGATAGGCAAATAGGGATTGCGGGATTTAAAAGTTTTAACCCTGTGTTTAAATTTTAACTCGTCGATTTCGGCGAGTTAAATATTTAACCTCATGGTTAAAGTTCAGGTTTAAATTAAGTCAGAAGTGGCATTTAACCATGAACTTAAAATTTAAGTCAAAACTTTTCGTTCTTTAGTTTTAGACTCAGTTGAAGGGTTTACGGGTACGGTTATGAATCGGGCATTGTCATCTTTGCATGAAGGGTCACTTGAAATTACGCAATTACAATCCCTTTAAAAAGGAAGTTTTTCCCTCTTATTGAAACTTTTATTCATAAAAAATTTACCTAAACATTTGTTTTTGCTTGATGCAAAAAATTCTTTAAATTTGATAAAATATTTTCAAGAAAATATAAACCATCTAATAGTACCAAAACCCCTAGAGTACAAATTAAATATCAGTTACATTTCAAATAAAAAGGTAAAAATCAAAGCAAAGCTGAAAATCGGATTAAAAAATCAAAAAATGGAATTGTATCTATTTATGACAACTGTCTTGTGTAAGTGTTATCAAGCAAACCACAATGATTTCAGGCCGATTAAAAATTTTGAATTTAAACCGAAGACGAATAAAGTAAAAATCACAACAAAAATCATAATTCCCAAATGATAGCAAACGACAGTTGAATATATACCTGTTGTGCTGACCCCTACGCTACAACTGTCCTTTTTTATTGGTCTCTGAGCCCAACAACCACAGCCATAACAGCTTGCCTTAATTAAAGGTAGAATTTAATGAAAAAAATAAAAAATGATTAATCTTTAATCAAAGAACATGGAGGCTTAAAAGGTCAATATCTTATCACCATTTACTATATGGGAACCCAGCTTTGCTTGGAAACTAAAAATGTTCTAGATGAGTCCGAAATTCAACTTTTAAACCGAGCTCAGAAAATTCGCGTGGTTCTATCGAAAGCTTGTACATAGTTTATTTTATATATCTATAACGTATTCTTAAAATTCTACAAAATAAAGTGGTTCTTTCTTTTAAAGATTGAACTTACAACTGATTGCTCGTCTTTACTCTGAGAGAATGTATAGAGTGAAAAGTACTCAGGGTTACGGTCTGCTCAGCAGACTCCAAACAAGGTAGAGATACTGATAGATCCATTGAAAAGTAGGGTGGTCCATTTGGTTTTCTTACAGAATATATTATATAATCTACCAAAATTCAAAATATTAAAATATTAAAACTACTAACAAATAAAACAATTTTGTAAAAATCAAATTACAAATGAGCCAGTGCTTTGCCATCAAACACCTGGAAACTCAATAATTATTAAATTTTTGATTGCTTTCAGATGGGTACAAAATGCGTCATGACTGGTTGAAACAGATCCACCTATACATATAGCATTAGTTTGTTTGTTTTCAGAAGTCCAAAAAAGTGCCTTAGTTAAATCTAAATTTGAGGCAAATCGGTCATGGGATTATGATCCGACATGTTATAAAATCCAACAACCAAACTGGCAAACAGAATACAAACTACCTTATATATATATATATTTATATATATACAATATATATATATATTTACAATCAAAACTGGGTTCCCAAGCTAGTATATGAATATATATATATATATATATATATATATATATATGGGAACCCAGTTTTGATTGTAAATCAAATTTCAGAACATTTTATTAAAACAAACTAGTTACTCAGAACATTACTGTGGTTCTACCGAGTTTCCCTATCAAAATTTGTGACCAATCTATCAAGGATTCATGATACAAACAAACAGAGATTACTAATTTATATATGACACGTGCATAGATAGATGTTACTGTTTAATCTTAAGTGCAAGACTGTACCTGACCAACTCGTCCCGATTGTTTAAGAGCAATCCCTCCACTGGATACACTAGCAGCTACATGCCCCTCACGATCCAGGACTACAACACCAACAGTGTCCCCCACACGATCATCTTCAACAGGAAGGTCGTCCTCGTCTTGTTTCCCATCCTTGTCCTGATGCTGGTTCTCGTGCTTACGTATATAGTCATGGTGAAGGTGTGGGGCCGGGATAGGATTACAAGAATCAACGTTAAAACTTTTCAACTCGTTGTTCAGAGCTTCAGTGCTGTTCGTACTTTCTGTACTGATAAGTAGGTCCCCTTGCCCCAGCATTAAGTCTCCATGAGTGCTGGTTGCTATGAGTAGGTCCCCAGGATCAACAGATACATCACCGGTGTTAAAGGGATTTTCAAGTGCAAATTTATTCATGGAATGTTGCTGAGTTAAATCACATTTCCCTTGAGTATTTATTTGAGGAGTTGAGTTATTAGATGACTCGAGGGAGTATCTTGCTAGAGGCTTGGTATTAGAAGGAGGGGCTTGTGCTGAAGAACGGGGCATATGGTTGGCAGCTGTGTATTTCAGTGGGGTATTGGCTTGTGGCAGATGAGATAAAGAATGAGAGAACGTGTAGGGATTTTGCAGTAACGGATAAATATTGCATCCTTCAAACAGAGCATAATATTAATTACGAGGATGTGGATATATAAAATATTGAACCCCCCCCCCCCCATCTTAAAAAAATAGATTTAAAAAAGATAATCTTTTTAACCAATGAACCAATATTATGATCAAGTTCCTGAAGTAGATTGTTCATCAGTTGGATTGATTCTATCAATGGTTACTTCATAAAGGTTTCGGTACATCTGAACAAAAAATAATATGTTCAAATATCTAAGTTTTACAAGTGTACACTGTATATTCTTGCAACTACGGTTTTATTTGATAAAATCACAAATAATTAATAGAAATAAATCTAAAAAATTTTATTTTTCATGAAAATCTGAAATTTTTTATTTTTAATGAAAATCTGAAAATTTTAATTTTTGATGAATTAATTTTATGGATAAATGAATTGATTGATTCCATGCTTAAATCCAGAACTACCTGATTAGAATCCTCGAAATCTATGGAATTTCCGTCCAGAAGTCTTGTAGCTCCGTCATTGCTTCTGAACAATTATGATTTTACAATATTTTCACGCTCCATTTAATTTAGGATAAAATTGGTCTCCATAAACTTGATGCATGTTTTCATCTTGAAACTAAGAGTGAAACTATTTCATCGTAAATCTCAAATCCTGTTTTTACCAGCAAAAAATTTTGCAGTGACAAATAAGAAGATAAAATAATAAAAGAAAAAATTGGAAAAAAAACTTAATTAGTGATAAACGTTTTAAAAAAACATATATCATAAGGGAAGGTCAACTTTTCAATTTTTAAAAATATGTTGATAACAGATGCGCCCTAAACCACTGAAAACCGTCTGTTTGTCCGTTTTTCGATACTTCAAATATTGTTATATTCAAGGCTAGACAACTATTTTTTAATACCAGGGTTGGATTATAATTTGATTACTTTCCAAGGGATTTTTAAGATTTTAACGTTTCTGTTTGAAGGCAGATATTTTAATATCAATCGTCATTTATTTGGCCGATTTGGTTGTTCAGGCGTAAACTAGTGAAAATTTTGTTGATACAAAAAAAGCATTAGTCTGAAAATTATAATAAAAATCTCAAATCTTTTTTATCACTATATTAAAGAAAACTTTAGAACGGTGCAAGGTGGATTAGAGCACTTACAATACAATACAAAAAAATGCCTCATAGTTTCACACTTCCTGAAGTGAACATAAAAGTTAAATTCAGTGCTTAGGATTATGAACCATTCAGAAATGAGGAAATTTATGATAATCTATCGTTTTTCAATAGTTCAGATTAGGTTTTAGAACGTAAAAGTATTTTTGTAGTATTTGGTTGATATTTTGCTTTTTGGATCCGGGTCCGTGGATCCGCATATTTTTGCGGATCCGGATTCTAAGCACTGTTTGAACTACCTGACATGTTCAGCTAGTGAGAGATGCTGGGCTGTTCTCAATCGTTTACAAGAATTAAATGAACTGCTGTCTCCTTGCTTTCTTTTCGTGTTCTCCTCTACACTTAACTTGTACAGATCCAACTTCTTCTTGTAATGCTGTAAACACACAAACATGGCAATCAATTAATAAAACTTTTAAATCTTTTAGGGACACCCATGCCCACGTCAAAATCTCATCATGGCTTTTATATTAATATTAATATTAGATCTACGGAAGAAATGAAGAAACTTTACATTTCTCTTGATTCGTATATTTTGGAACATTTTGTAATAATTGTTATGCAGTTAAAAACCCCATCGCTCAGGACTTTAATTGAGAGAAGAGTTTATAAAACTTCCATGTTTGGACCATTTCTGATTGTTTTAGTTGTAGAAATCCACAAATCCCTTCTCTCAAGATCACTAGTTGTCAATGCGAGTTAAACTGTCGCGTCAGACAGAAAATTGAGTGTCTTAATTAATTCAAATTACGATCTACTTGTTACTTTGTCTACATATCTATATATATCTGTTTGTACCCAATAAACGTCATAAGAGCTGAGTTTAACCGGCCGGGCCACACATATAACCCCAGGGAAGGTCAAAATTAAACCATTAAGTCCCGAAAAAAATGTCGAAAACCATTTTTGAAAATGGGCAAATTTCAGAATTATTAAAAACTAGCTGAAAGGCACGGCGTTGCCCGTGGGAAAAAATGTTGAAAAAAAGTTTTTTAAAAAAGGTTGAAAAAAACATTTTTTTAGACTATAACACCCCCCGGCCACCCGTGAGTGTCCACAAAAAATTTCAGCCCAATCGGTCCAGCCGTTTGGTCGACTATACGCAACATATATATATACATATACGAACGTCTTGTTTTATTATATAGATGGCCAGTGGCCACTCTCAGAGTAACAGTTAAAAAGCTGAAATTGGTAATAGGAAAAAGAGCGCGAAGCACCCTAAAAATCAAATATTAGTAGCATTTATTGTTAGAAAAATACCTTGTATAGTTTGGCAGCTTTGTCGCTAATGAGATTCTCTGACTTGACGGTTTGTATACCGTGTCTCGCCGCCCATTCCTTGGCCCCCTCCCCCACCAGGAACCCAGGGGGGACACGACCAAGAGGAAGCAACCCTGCAAGTTCATGCTCATAAAACAAACAAGAAATAATAGAAAATACAGGGATAATTTCCCAGTGGAAATATATGAATAATTTCCCAACGAAAGAATTTTGGATTTCCCCCCTTATGACACTCATTAATATGCTAGGAGCATTTTTGATTCATAACATAATAATTAGAAACAATTAAGAAATGAAATCTATTGAATACACCGTAATGAACCCCCAGCCACACAAACCTCAGACAGACTTTTTAAACAGTTATCTGATCAAAAGTGAAAAATATCGTCGGTTTTTTAGCTCAAAAAGTGTAAACTTATGACAATTTTCTACATGGTTTTAGTTGCAAAATCCGCAATTCACTTGAGAAGAGGAACCACAATTAAAGATCACAAATCTTAAGATGTGAAAAATCAAATCTTTTTTCATTTTGACCATACAAAGCTATGCTAAATGCTGATCTAAAAATAAAGAATCACATTAAATAATAAATATTAATTGAAACCAGCTAATATTTAAAAGAAAAAATGCTTATCCAATCCACCAAAGAAAAGAAACTATCTGTTCAAAAACTGACCTAGTTTCTGTTCATCAACTAGCTTTCGGGCAACCTGGATCGGATTCTTGACCTAGATGACAACAATTTTAATAATAAACAAAAAAATAACTCTTAATTTATCAGATAACACAGATTTGTCGTATATAAATATGGTGTTAGGTACTTTCTCTTAAAGACGCCTTCCCAAGTGACAATTTTCAAAATGGCTAATTCCCAAATATACAATTTCCCAAGCAGCAAACTCTCAAAAGTAAGGTTAAGCCTTCTCAAAAGCCGGAGGCTGCAATGGGACCGAGTTTGCGGCAAGGAAAGATTTGGGAAGTTTCCACTGGGAAAAAAGTCCTTGGGAAAGTACCTAACATCATAAATATCCATACCCTGTGGTTACCTCTGTAATAGCTCCAACAGCACCAAAGAGTAGAGACGTTCCATCCATCAATCCTGCATCCATCTCAATAGTACCAGATTCTGTCAGGTTGGATCCATACCTTACAACACAATATATTACTTAACCGAATGTTCATATTTTTTAAAGAAAATCGGGGAACACAAAAATCAAGTGTAGAAATCATAGTCTTATCTTACAGATGCGCTGGTACCAATGGTTTAAAGAGTTTTTAATCTTTATTCTTCTGTTATTTATACACTGAAATATACAATTTGAGAGATCCAAATGATAAAATGTTACATGTTCTACAAGGTGCTGACTGCTGATACAACCAACTAAACAATACCAATTTTAAAGTAACAAAACTAAGAAAAAGCTCATTAGGCGGACAACCTTAATTATATCCTTTGACTTTTAATGAGTATCTGAAATAAATGACGATTGACATTGTCCTTTAATTTTAATTTTTTAAGAAGATTAAAAAAATTCTGTCGGTGCACCATTCATGCAAAATGGAGATTCTTAAAATAAAAATACATATAAATCTATAAATATCGAACGCCGCCTCTTTTCCTGATTGTCAATATTTTTGGCCATATTTTCCGTTTCCAACAGCGGATCCGGATCCAGGAAGCTTTAAAAAGTGCGGATCCAGATAAATATGAGTTGTTACCCGGCATTAGTTTCTCCTGCATCTTCAAGTATCATAGTAGCAAACTCGGCAGCATCCAGGGCGGATCCTAGTCATTGTTTACATATGGTAAATGAGCTACAAAAAAATCTTGAAAAATCATCCCCCTCCCCCCCCCCCCNCCCGCACGTCCTGTCAATTTTGTACACGACCACTAATTATTCAGCATTTTAGGGTTAGGTTAGGTTAAGACATTTTCTGGGCCAGCGCCGCGGCTATGACAGGATAGAGGGCCGAGTGCTGCGGGTGGGACAGGCTAGGGGGCCGACCGCCAGAGCTAGGACAGGCTAGGGGGCCGGGCCACCTGGTCAATTATATCCATGACTTACATATCAGATCCATGTAAAAAATTTGATAAGAAAGGGGGGGGGCAGGGGGTCCAAAAATAGTTCTCTAGGAAATTGCCGGGGGGGATTAAGATAGGTTTATTAGGACGGATTTGGTCTTAATTCATAGACACAAAGAATTATTCATAAAAATATTAAGCAATTATTAATATTTCCTTTAAAATTGTATACCTCCGAATGTTGACCTGCACCTATATGGACTCCTACAAAACCATTATGCAATCCATCCTTACCCATCCTTCACATCTGAAAAATTGATGAATAATGTCTAGGAAATTGGAAATCATTTATAGATGTACTTCATTCTAAAGCTATTTTCATATGAGAGAAGTGAAATTTTTCAGTAGGAATAACTCATAAATAGACTTTACAGGGAATGCTTTGTGTCAGTGCTTAGGATCCGGATCCGTAAAAATATGCAGATCCACGGATCCGGATTCAAGGGGTAAAATATCAACCAAAGTGCAACAAACTTTTTTAATCCTAAAACCCCAAATCTGAACTTTTGAAAAAATTGAGATTATAAAAATTTCCTCATTTCAAAATGGTTCATCAAGTTTTAGGATATAACTAAGTGAAAAAAATAAAACAAAAAATTTGAAAAATCTTCTTTTGTTCAGAAAATTCAGAAAATCTTGAAGAAATGACCTGGATCCGGATCCACATCCGCATCAAAATTAAATAGATCCTAAGCAGTGCTTAATGTATTACTACTCAATCAACAAGTTTCTTCAGACTCCATTGCAGAAAATGGGTAATTTCCTAGTTTACGATTTTTGGACCCCCCCCCTCCTATCAATTTTGTACATGGGTGTGACAGTTTCAGTAACAGTAAAAAGTGGTACATAAAAACAGATTCGTTGAATAATTACCAGTTAATTAAGACTTTTATAATTTGAACCAACGGAGAGTAATGGTGAGAGAATATAAATTAAACAAAAAATCCTAGTTTTATTAATCAAATTATCCGAGACCCAACTCTTTTGATCCTGGTTTAAATCTAATAAGATACAAAAGATTAAAGGCCGCTTCGTCAGACAAGTATCTTAATCGTAGGATAAACCTACGATTAATAAATCCTAGGTAGCCGATATAAGTTGGAGGATTCGATTGTTTGCGTGAGTGTGTGTGAGAGTGTTTTGTGTGTGTTCATTGGGCGTAAGCCGCACATCCTTAAAACGAGTCGTCTTTGTTTCGAATGTGAGATCTCTTATTAGAAAGACGACATTCATACAAAAGACGACACTTTGTAAGAACAGCTGATCAATTGTATTATTCAACAATTCCTGTCTGCTAGACTGCTAAGTACGTGATACGTCATAACAACACATTTGTAACTACAGTGATTATATAAAATCTGGCAAACTGCCATTCTCCTTTCCTCTAGTGGTGCTTTGTGTTTTAAGAATTAGTTTAAACAAATCTATTCACGCGATTCAGAGGTTGGTGGAATTTTTTAGTTTTCTTGATTTTTATCAAGCTGATTGTGATGAAGACATGAGTAGCAACAACTTTATAGCAGCCATGGATCGCGTTGTTTACTTTAAATTCACGTTCTGATATTTTTGAGTCATAATTTTTAACGTAAAAATTTAGACTCTCTAAACCCCTCTCTTATTAAGATACATGATACTCGATTTTTACTTGAAAATATTTTTACATATGATTAGGATAATGCATATATTTTTTATTACTATCAAATGAATGAGACTTCTGACCCCAAACCTTCCATAATGTATCGTTATATATATTATTAACTAAATTTCCCGGTGTTGGCCGTAAAATTAATGAAAATTTGATTTTTGAAAAAACACTTATTTTAAAAATCCATTTTTTAGCCTTTGTTCCCCCCTAGTTACCCATGGGTTCCCTCCAAAAGTTTCAGCCAATTCGGTCTAGCCGTTTGGCCAGCTATAGCTAACTTATATACAAATATACAAATATATGTATATACACGCGAAGAGCTAATTATGTTCTAGAAGATGTTTGTTTAGAATAATGTCGGTGACTGGAATATTTAGTCGAACTGCACGCAGTGTTGTTCCTCATTTAACCAGAGGGGTTTCTTCCACACAAACCCCTATCCAGGTATTCTATTCTCGGGTACGCTCCCTATCCAGGTATTTTATTCTCGGGTACGCTCCTTATCCAGGTATTCTATTCACGGGTACGCTCCCTATCCAGGTATTCTATTCTCGGGTACGCTCCCTATCCAGGTATTCTATTCTCGGGTACGCTCCCTATCCAGGTATTCTATTCTCGGGTACGCTCCCTATCCAGGTATTCTATTCTCTGGTACGCTCCCTATCCAGGTATTCTATTCTCGGGTACGCTCCCTATCCGGGTATTCTATTCTCGCTCCCTATCCGGTAATTTCCTAGAGAAATATACGTATTTTCAGGTTTGCATCAAACCATTAAACTGTTAAAAAAATCCAATCTTTTAAGTAAAGAAAAACGAAAAAATACGTAAAAATACGAAAAATTAAAACCTGAAAATTTGAAAAAGTATTCGCAATTATTCGTAAAAATACGTTTCTGGAAAACCTTAGCACTGAAAAAAACGCTTGGTATGATAAATACGTAAATATACGCAAGTTCTTTACCAAAAAGTTGAGCATAAGTATTTTTACGTAAATCTACCTAAAAATACGTATACCTATATAGAGGCTTTAGTATTTTTAGGTTTTTATGGTTATTAGGGACGGTTTAAAAAAATTTTCTGGGAAACCTTCAAATTTTACAATCCTTGACTAATTTGGAATAGGACAATTTGAATAAACATAATTTTTTTTATATTTAGAAGATTAGTGCGAAATTTAATGATTTGACTTAAAATAACTATAACAATAATTTCAAATAATTAACAAATATAAACTGAAAGGTTTTCTAGCAGAGGAAGGGTAGGGGTAATTTGATAGAATAAATGTAAAACACTGCAAAAATACCATGTTAGGCTGCCAGCACTGCAGCTATTGTCACAGAGAAGAAGCTTACCGAGAAACCAGTTTTTGATTACGCCGATGCTCTCAACCTGGAATGTCGTTTAACTGATGATGAGAAGATGGTCCGTGACGTGTTTCATGATTATTGCCAGGTTAGACCACTTCTTTTTCTTCTGGGGGGGGGGGGTCATTATTATTTATTTAGCTTTATCTTTGAAACAATGGCGTCTCTGTTTATGAAAATTGACAACATATAGCCAAAGATTCTTTAAAACAGACTTGCCGTTAGGAAATGGGTGTTGGGACATTTCATAGATGGGACATTTCATCGAAAAAAATGTTTCATACAGGGTGTCCCACGAAACATGACAGTTGGCGAATAGTTTAGAATGTCTTTTTCCATTATTTTTTTAAGTTGTTTGATACCAAAGATCAATAAAAATATTATATTGGAGTCATGTTGTATTAAGATTATTTCAAAGTAAAAGATAATGAAGCAACAGATTTTTTTGACTAAAAATAACGATTTATTAAATGTCATGTTTCGTGGGACACCCTGTAGATAAAATAAACTTTTAAAAAGACCTATTTATGAAAAGTCCTATTTATGAAATGTCCTATCCATGAAACGTCCTATCTGTGATTTTGTTATCTATGAACAGTCTTTTTTTATTTAATGTCCCAACACTAGAAAATGGCATTGATTTCTACAATTTCAGACAGAAAAATTTCAATAACTACGCTGTACGCTGTCATTTTAAAGTCAGGGTTACTGTGGTGAATCGGTCAGGGCTTCATGCATAGATAAGGAGTGTTGACAATTCTTTTTAGTTACTGTATTTTAAAATCCTCAGGAGAAACTGATGCCCCGTGTAACTATGGCGAATAGACATGAGACTTTTGACAGAGAGATTATGAG
Organism: Eurytemora carolleeae; assembly: GCF_000591075.1. NCBI lineage: Eukaryota > Metazoa > Arthropoda > Copepoda > Calanoida > Temoridae > Eurytemora > Eurytemora carolleeae. Next base: position 15,433 of record NW_019396700.1, on the reverse strand, counting down.
TGAGATGGGAGAACTAGGAGTACTAGGCCCAACCATACAGGTATATCAAGCCCGGAGGGGGGGGGGGGGATTTAGAAATGGGGAGAGCTGGGATAACTGAGGTTTTAGTGTGAAAAATTCTTTAAAGGCGGGGAACCCCATTTTTCAGCCAAGAACTCTGTAGCCAAGTTTACGTGAAACATCAAACTACGGATTTTATTTCTTAAAACATTCAAAATCATTTGCTGGCAAGGGGGGGGGGTGCAAAAAAATTTCATTATTTCTTCTGAAAAATTGGTTTTTATATTTATATTTTTATTCACCAAGGGTTATGGATGTCCCGGTGTATCCTATGTTGCCTATGGACTGATTGCCAGAGAGGTTGAAAGAGTAGATTCGAGCTACAGGTAGGACTAGGGAGTAGATTTAAGCTACAGGTAGGACCAGGGAGTAGATTTAAGCTACAGGTAGGACCAGGGAGTAGATTCAAGCTACAGGTAGGACCAGGGAGTAGATTCAAGCTACAGGTAGGACCAGAGAGTAGATTTAAGCTACAGGTAGGACCATGGAGTAGATTCAAGCTACAGGTAGGACCAGGGAGTAAATTCAAGCTACAGGTAGGACCAGAGAGTAGATTTAAGCTACAGGTAGGACCAGGGAATAGATTCAAGCTACAGAATTACATTATATTTATTTAAGCAGATTAAAAAAATGCTTTAAAGATGTTTCACAGTGCTGTGCTCTAGTGTAAACGGCCTGCTTATCAATATTTTTGATGCGAAACCTTAATTCCTATTAAAGTAATGAATAAAATAACCATGGGTTGGGAGAAATTTCTAGAATTATATTTTAAAAGTTCAGAAAAGTTCAGTTTTATTGTTTGTTTTTGTTTGGGGGGNAACCTATATTCTAGATCTGCTATGTCAGTACAATCCTCCCTTGTAATGTACCCAACCTATATTCTAGATCTGCTATGTCAGTACAATCCTCCCTTGTAATGTACCCAATCTATGATTTTGGAAGTGAAGAGCAAAGAGAAAAATATCTTCCCAAGCTTGCCAGGTATTTTACATCTACTGATTAATTGTGTAAATAAAATATATTTAACGAAAGCCTCCTAAAGGAACTGTAAACCTTATTCCAAAGCAGAGTTCATAGGAGTATCCTGGCACTTGATTTCCTTGATTTCAGCTTAAAAATAATTTTCTCTATAACGTTTTACAGTTCACTGTTGTGAATCTTACATGCCAATCTTGAAATGGATGTTAACTATTAATAATTTCCCTTTTTATTTATTATATTAAGAATTAATTCTTCTTTCTAATATTATTCTAAAAATTGAATATGAAAATATTTGGACTTCTATTTTTATAAAAATTGATCAATTCCGCCTCTAACTTTTCCAAAGAATTAAAATATCAAGGTTTCTGTCCATTCGAATAGTTACATAAAAACTACGTTTATATCATTTTTTTTAAATTTGAATTTTGACCCTTACTTTTTATTTATTTCTAGAGGCGAATTAATTGGTTGTTTTGGACTAACTGAACCTAATCATGGATCTGATCCCGCTCATATGGAAACCAGGGTAATTTTTTAAGATTTCAATAAAAGTTCAGTTGATTAACTACCCAGATCAACAAAATGTAGCTTAGAAATAAGTTTATGGAGAGAAAAGGATGAAAAAGAGAAATCAACAAAAATAAAAATGATATGATTTCAGTTCAGTGCAGTGTATTCAAAAATTACGATAAGATACTATAAAATAGTTCAAAAATGGCAGCAATACTGTGCTGTTCAACTTATATTAATTTATTCTTTTTATTTGATATTTTTAAACAAAAAATTAACAAAGATTTTAAGTTAATAACAATTTGTGTGTAGCTATACATAACTGTCTGGTATCATTGTCTGTAAAAGAAAAACTTAAGACTCAGGAGATGCTTTTCATTGGGGTCGAGAGTTTGGAAGGATAGTGTTAAAGTTTCTTTTGACGGTTAGATTTCTTTATTGTAAGGCAAGTAAGTAAGAAGTGTAAAATTTAACTTATGTTATACATGAAACAGGATAAGTTTCAATCAGATGGCTGTAAGAACTGGACTTACTCTGCACTTTAACTAGACTAAGTTGCAATCAGATGTTTAGGTCTGGCTACTGAATTATTCTTTTTATTAACTAGGCTAAGTTGCAATCAGTTGGTAAGGTCTGCCTACTGATTTATGCTGCACATTAACTAGGCTAAGTTGCAATCAGATGATAAGGTCTGGCTACTGAATTATTCTTTATATTAACTAGGCTAAGTTGCAATCAGATGGTAAGGTCTGGCTACTGAACTATTCTGTATATTATCTAGGCTAAGTTGCAATCAGATGGTAAGGCCTGGCTACTGAATTATTCTGTATATTAACTAGGCTAAGTTGCAATCAGATGGTAAGGTCTGGCTACTGAATGGCAGTAAGAACTGGATTACAAATTCTCCTATTGCTGACGTATTTGTTGTATGGGCTCAGACTGATGAAGGTTTAAGGTAAACACATCTTGGAATTTTTTCTAAACATATTTTTTCCTTTTTGCTAATTGATTGGTTGAAGTTAAAGACTTGAAGGAAAAAATTTCCTTATTCCTTGTTTTATTTTTGTTGGTGCAACCACTTACAGTTATCTCGTTCTTTTAAATAAATAAAAATTATTTATAATAATAATCATTCAGTTTTCACATTTTTAAATTTTAGCTAAATAAACTACACCTAGTATAAGTAGTTCTAGAGAGTATATCCGCATGTAATTAATGCTAGAATTTAAAATGAACATAAAATTGTTAGTCTGATTGATTGATTGATTGATTGATTGATTACTGGATTGATTTGTTACTAGATTGATTACTTCAATTATTGATTCGTTATTGGTTAATTATTGATTGATTATTGATTAATTATTGAGTATTACATATTGATTATATATTTATTATATATTAATTATATATTAATTATATATTGATCACATAATGATTACATATTGATTATTGATTGATTCTTGATAGATTATTTATTGTTATTGTATTAATTTTTTTATTGATGATTGATTATTAATCGATTTTTGATTGATTATTCAATGATTATTGATTGATTGTTGATTTAATATTAATTTACTATTTATCAATTATATTTGGAATAAATATTGGTAATATATTGATTACATATTGATTATATTTTGATTTCATATTTATTATTGATTAATTATTGATTGGTTATAATTTGATTATTGATTGATTATTGATCAATAATTGATTGATTTCTATTTAGAGGATTTATCCTTGAGAAAGGTATGAAGGGATTAACCGCCCCTAAAATTGAAGGAAAATTTTCTCTCCGAGCCTCCACAACAGGTTTAATAATATTCTTAATATATATTATCTAAAATGATATTTATTATCTAGGAATAATAGTTATTATCTAGAAATGAAAGTTAGTATCTATGAATGATGTTTTTTTATCTAGGAATGCACTGTATTATTTAGGAATGCTTTTATTTTATAGGAATGATATTATTATTTAGGATTGATATATATTATCTAGGAATGATATTTATAATCTATGAATGATAATTATAATCTAGAAGTAATTCATTTATTATGTAGAAATTATGATTTTTATCTATTATATATCTATCTAGAAGTTACATTTACTATCTTGTGATGATATTTACTATCTATAAAAATTAATTATTATCTAAGAATTATATTTATTATCTAGGAATTATATTTTTTATCTAGAAATAATATGTACTATCTTTTAAAGTCATTAATTATCTAGAAGTGATAATTATTAAGAAATTATATTTATTATCTAGGAATGATATTTAATATCTAGAAATCATTTTTATTATTTAGGAACGATATTTATTACCTAGAAGGAATATTTTATTTAATATCTAGAAATTACATTTATTATCTATAAAAGTTATTTATTATCTAGAAATTTTAATTATTATCTCGGAATGATATTTATTATCTAGGAATGATATTTACTATCAAGGAATATATTTATTATCTAGGAATGATAATTATTATCTAGGAATGATTTTTTTTATCTAGAAATGATATTTATTATCTAGGAATGATATTTATTATCTAGGAATGATATTTATTATCAAGGAATGATATTTATTATTTAGGAATGATATTTACTATCAAGGAATGATATTTATTATCTAGGAATTCCATTTTTTATCTAGAAATTATATTTATTATCTAGGAATGATATTTAATATCTAGAAATTATATTTATCATTTAGGAATCATATTTATTATCTAGAAGTGATATTTAATATCTAGAAATTATATTTATCATCTATAAAAGCTATTTATTATTTAGAAATTTTAATTATTATCTAGAAATGATGAGTTTTATATATGAATGATATTCATTATCTAAGAATGATATTTATTATCTAGGCATGATATTTACTATCAAGGAATGATATTTATTATCTAGGAATGATGTTTATTATCTAGGAATGATATTCATTATCAAGGAATGATATTTATTATCTAGGAATTATATTTTTTATCAAGGAATAATATTAATTATCTAGGAATGATATTTATTAGGAATAATATTTATTATATAGGAATGATATTTATTATCTAGGAATGATGTTTATTATATAGGAATGATATTTAATATCTAGGAATGTTATTTATTATTTAGGAATGATATTTATCATCTAGGAATGATATTTATCATCTAGGAATGATATTTATTATCTAGGAATGATATTTATGGATGATGTTGAGGTTCCCATGGAGAATATGCTCCCGAACGTAAAAGGATTTAAGGTTAGAATGTAGGATATATTTATTTCAGGCTGTTTTGTGGGTTTTATTGTACGGTAAAAATATTCTTAGTATTTTTGCCGAAATATAGATATAAGTGGAGAAAATATTTTAGGATATTTGTGAAAAGTAAATTAATTTGTCTGGTACATTCTTTTGCTGTTACAATTTTTCAATTTTATTCAGAGCATCAAAATTCAGGGGGGTAGTGGGAATTATAGAAAATATTTAGCCCTGTATTTTGGATTCTTTCATAAATATTTAAATCAATAATAAAAAAATTTTGATTTTCAGGGTCATTTTTTTGGTGAGTCTCTTAATGACAACCTGAATGTTATTTAAATAAAACAATTGGAAAGTTGAATTTTATTTAATCTGTCTTTAATATTATCTATTAATAGTATACTTATTGATTTGGCAAAGGTATAAACAAATAATCAATGGTAACACTGTAGAACATAAATATTTAAGGGTCCTTCCTATACTTTAATGTATAAAAATAATGTTTCAGGGACCATTGAATTCTCTAAAACTCAATGTAAACAAATAGACAGAAAAATAATTTTTTAGTGCCCATTCCATATATTTTGAATGGAAAAATTATATTTCAGGACCCAATTTCTATAGTTTTAATGTGGAAAAATAATGTTTCAGGGCTAATTCTCTATATGTTAATGTAGACAAATGATATGCCCATTCTCTATATTTTAATGAAGAAATATTATATTTCAGGGTCCATTCTCTTGTCTGAATAATGCAAGATATGGTATTGCCTGGGGAGCTCTGGGCGCTGCTGAGTTTTGTGTTGCTCAGGTAGAAAACTTTAAAATTATTTTAGAGAAAGGAACTGTCATCATTATTCTAAGGGACTCTTCTTTTAGAGAAAGGAACTGTCATCATTATTCTAAGGGACTCTTCTTTTAGAGAAAGGAACTGTCATCGTTATTCGGGACTCTTCTTTTAGAGAAAGGAACTGTCATCATTATTCTAAGGGACTCTTCTTTTAGAGAAAGGAACTGTCATCGTTATTCTAAGGGACTCTTGTTTTAGAGAAAGGAAATGTCATCGTTATTCTAAGGGACTCTTCTTTTAGAGAAAGGAACTGTCATCATTATTCTAAGGGACTCATCTTTTAGAGAAAGGAACTGTCATCATTATTCTAAGAGACTCACTCTTCTTTTAGAGAAAGGAACTGTCATCATTATTCTAAGGAAATCTTCTTCTAGAGAAAGGAACTGTCATCGTTATTGTGAGGGACTCTTCTTTTAGAGAAAGGAACTGTCATCATTATTCTAAGGAACTCTTGTTTTAGAGAAAGGAATTGTCATCGTTATTCTGAGTGACTCTTCTTTTAGAGAAAGGTGTCCCAAATTGCAAAATTACCCTTCAAACCTTTGGTGGATCAAGAATGAAAAAATATCCATATTTTTTAGTTGATATTTCATAATATTTTGTATTTTTCATCATCTGAGAGTTACTTTTGAAAACATTTATCCCTGTTTCGAGGATTTTTGATAATCAAGACGACATTTTCATATTTTCCAGGAATGTTCGAAAATCCAGCGCCAGGGAAAATTATTTTAAAGAACAAAATCAAAAATTATGAAATATTAACTATATACGAATGCGTCGAAAAATAATCGATGACTACTGTTTGTAATTAATATCTGAATGATTTGTTTGGAATTAAATTGATTTTTTTACGATCCGAGTTGAATGTTGCATCTTTCCGAATATGTCGGTCTGGGGATCCCACGTTGGGGGTCTTCCACGATCTATCTTTCATTTCATTTCATTTCATGGACGCTGCGTTCTTCGGTGTGAGTCGTTTTTAACAATTTTCTCCTTATAGACGCAACAGACAGAAGTAAGATTAGTAGCGATCAAAAGCGCTTTTTTATCGCATTAAGCCTATACCCCCTTTCAATTTTCGCAAACACTCCCTTTAAGTCTAATTTCTATTGTCCATCTTAACCTGGGAAGCTTAGCTTGAGTTTCTTTAGTCCATCCTTTATCTCCTCCCAAGGAGATTACTGTAGAGTATGTTACATCTACCGGTCTGTTAACTTAATCAAATTTCTTCACACCAACAAGTGTCCTGGAGAATAAACAAGCCCAGTACTCCTCCAGTTCTCCCCTAGATATGGCTTGTGTAACTTCAAGGTTACCTGCTAATACCGCTTGAAGGCAGTTTGAAGGGCTTCGCTCAAAAAATGACTGAGGGGTCTCAGCCTTGCCTTATTTCTTGACGGTTTTATTTGTGCAGTTTCCCTTAAAGATTTCAGCATTAGATTTCCTTCCTACCTAATCTATTTGATCCCATGATCCGTAACCGAGCCATCAATCCCCTGTATTGACCCACTCTCCTGGGGGTCCCAGACAGTGCCTGTTTTTTTTATTTTTATTTTTATTGGCAGGCTTCAACTAACATAAATAATTACAATTTTGACATTCATTTTACACATACTAATTTAGGCTCGTCAGTACACTCTGGACAGGAAACAGTTTGGTAAACCTCTGGCAGCAAACCAGCTCATTCAGAAGGTAAGGAAACAACAACAATAATTAAAAATAAATAACAACAGAAAATAGACTACAGTCTACAAACTCTAAGAAATGTCCAAATATAATTTGAGGTCTATTATTTTCAACTAATTATAGTTTATTTAGAAAATTTCTAATCATTTTGAAATATTTAATCTATTTTTTATCTAAAAAACTTTTGTAGCTGAAAACTTCAGAATGGTGGATATTGAGATTTAGGCTTGATCCTCTCTTTTTCTTAATCTCTAGACTAACCTTGTACTTGTATCCTGAAAAGTGTATAATTTTAAACCAATCAGAGTCGCCTATATGAAGCCGATAAATTTAAAATTTTGCGCGCCATTTAATATTATATAGTATACAGAGTCAGACACGGGAGGGACTCTCTAAATTTAAAAAACCGGTTTTTGATTTTTCTATACTATACCCAAGAAAGAACGGGTTAAAAAGAAAATCAAAATCATTGGATACTCAGATTAAGTAATCGGGATTAAGTATATCTCATTCAAAAGTTTTTAGCTCTGATTTTATCATATTATTATATTATCTGAAAAATTATTTTTTTATTGGAAGGTTAAATAGTTTGCCCATGCCCACGATCACAAAAGATGAGACCTTGATGGTGTCTATTAACTCTTAAACTTGAACAATCTTTAATTGTTAAATTTAGTATTCTTCCTTTAAATAAATAAGTCTTTATAAGGTACATTTATTAATTTGAAAAAAAAACTACCATGAGAACACTGTCGAGATGAATGAGTAAAAGAATAAATTAATTGAGTACAGCTGTCTCTAAAGTATCATCTTCTGTAGATAACCCTTTAACATAGATTTTTACTTCTTATTAATTATTTATTAATTATTATTGTAGAAACTAGCTGATGCAGTTACAGAGATTTCTCTTGGTCTTCATTCTTGTCTTCAACTTGGAAGGTTTGTATCTACTATAGTCGCTGGAAAGAGAGTGATTAAGAAAAATTAAATGGGGTTTAATGACAAATAGGGGGTTATGAATCAAACGGTGACGTTTATTTTAATTTTGTTTACTTTCTTCCCTGCTTACTTGATGTCGTGTTCAGAGTTACGACTTTGTGACCTAAGGTAGCTCATATAGTTTTCTTTTTACCTCCATGGAAAATGGTTGCAAATAAGAAATTCAACACAACTAAATTAAATGAAAAACGTAATTTTTACAATCTTCCATGAATTTTACTTTAATATGACATACCGTGGGGCAGACATTATTTTTGTGCCATTTCGAAACTAAGATTAAAATTAACGGTTCTTCTAGAACTTTAAGATTGTGAATAAATAATTAGTTTCTCGAGGTAAACATTTTGAGAATTAAGCGTTTTGGGGAGAAAAATAAAAATAAACCTTTTTTGTTAAATTATCTTAAAAAGATGATTTTTAAGAAATTATAAACCCCTTTTCTCTTTTTTAAAGAAATCAGGAAATGATAAATATAAAACGAATAGATAAAAAATCTGATTTTCTAGATTGAAGGAGGAGGGTAAACTAGTTCCTGAGATGATTTCTATTCTGAAGAGGAATAATTGTGGAAAAGCTCTAGATATTGCCAGACAATGCAGGTGAATCAATTTATGGATTTAAAGAAACACAAAAGGTTCTAGAAATAATTTTCATTTCGTATAATTTTTATATTAATACAGACAATGTCAAACAGATAAAACAGACAATTTGGTCTTTGGCTAGATCTAATTGAGAACAGCCACTATTGAGTATTCTATTATTTTAACCTCTAATTTACAGAAGCAAACTTTCCAATTAGAAAATGAAAGAATAAAAGACCCCATCTGATGGTCTAGAATAAAGATTTTATATTGTGATCTTAACTTGCAACTTTAAATGCATTTAAGGGACTATAAGTTTCGCGCATGCCTCGTTCAATAACAAGACATAGAGAGAGCATGCGCGTAACTCCTTTGGGCTTTTGCCTCAAGGTTATTGTGAACTAAATCTCCCTAAAGCTCTAAAAGACGACATCTCGTGTTCTATCTTTATTGTTATTAATCTATGAATATATTCAATTTTATTGTTTATCTAGGGATATGTTGGGAGGAAACGGAATATCCGATGAATATCATATTATCAGGTGAAAAAAAATATTTTCTTTACAAAATTTTTTTTCAACAATTTTCTTAAGGAAAACATTTATTTTTGTAGAGGAGTGTTTGGGTGTTTTACAGTCTTGAACAGGGTGTCCCAATAAACATGGGAATTCAGTGACGAATTCGATATCGTCTTTTTAAATAATTCTTTGTTTTAGTATAGTGATACCTACTGAGAAAGCTGTAATTTCGTCTAATATGTTCACATTTTGTTTGTTTATGTTTTGACTGTATACGGTTGTACTTAGTAAAACAAGAAATAACTTGTTCGTCGCCATTGTTCATCTTGCGGAGACATTATAGATACATCTTTACAGTCTTTTACCATTTTCATAAAATAAACTCCAGCAGACATAATAATATTATGGCTTTTGAAATTAGGTATTACAATGCTAATTCATAACAAAGACGATATC
>NW_019396700.1:0-5291 GCF_000591075.1 Eurytemora carolleeae | reverse complement strand
TGTATTGTATTGTATTGTATTGTATTGTATTGTATTGTATTGTATTGTGTTGTGTTGTGTTGTGTTGTGTTGTGTTGTTTTGTTGTATTGCGGTATTGTTGTATTGTATAGGGTGTTCCAATAAACATGGGAATTCAGTGACCAATTCGATATCGTCTTTTAGAATAATTCTTTGATTTAGTATAGTGATACCTTGAGAAAGCTGTAATCCGTAAGATTTTCGTCTGCCATGTTTACAATTTGTTTGTTTATGTTTTGATTGCATACGTTTGTAGTAAAACAAGAAAATAGCAGTATTCAAACAGGGTAAACTGGTTCTTCTTCGCTGTTTATCTTGCAGAGTTTATAGCCGCATCTTTACAGCCATTTACCGTTTTCATAAAATAAATTCTAGCAGACATAATAATATTATGGCTTTAAAAATCAGGTATTACAATACAATCCTTCTTACAATACAATCCAAATTCATAACATAGACGATATCAAATTCAAAACTGAATTCCCATGTTTATTGGGACACCCTGTATAACATTGGCTTGTAATTGTTTTGTATTGTATTATATTGTATTGTATTGTATTGTAGGCATGTAATGAACCTGGAAGCTGTGAACACTTACGAGGGAACTCATGATATTCATGCGCTCATAATTGGTAGAGGAATTACAGGAATACCTGCCTTCTCATAGATTCAGCCCATTCATGAGGAATTACAGGAATACCTGCCTTCTCATAGATTCAGCTCATTCATGAGGAATTACAGGAATACCTGCCTTCTCATAGATTCAGCTCATTTATGAGGAATTACAGGAATACCTGCCTTCTCTTAGATTCAGCTCATTTATGAGGAATTACAGGAATACCTGCCTTCTCATAGATTCAGCTCATTCATATGAGGAATTACAGGAATACCTGCTTTCTCATAGATTCAGCTCATTCATGAAGAATTACAGGAATACCTGCCATCTCATAGATTCAGCTCAATCATGAAGAATTACATTAATGCCTGTCTTCCTAAAGATCCTTAATCTTTTCATGTCTTATAAATTCAAGACTTCCATACAGGATTTTAGTAAATAATCTTAAGTTGACCTTGCTTTAAACCAATCAATACTCTTCTTCTTTATTTTTATGATTCAGCCTTTCTCACCACAAGGAGTTAGTTCATTTCACTTCAATTTTAACCAGCCGCAGGATAACCTTATGTGGGTTCAGCTAATTTGCAACAAGATTGGTAAAATTTGCATGGATTCTACAGCCTTCAGTTTTTCTATATACAGAGAACTTGAATCTCAATACTATTATTACATCACAAAATTACAATGCAACCTTTATATCTAGTTTATTTCTAATAAACTAAATATCATTAAAATTTTACAAGAACTATATTTGTTAACAATTATATATTTATTATGTTTAATAAACAGTTAAAAGGGAAACATGAGATTATACATATATGAATTTATTATGAACTTCTTTTTAATTGTCAAACACGTGTTATTTAACATTTTTGTGACCTAAAGGTAAAATCTTTTAAAAATCTGATAATTGAAAAGATGTGCTCAATTTTTGAATTTTTCTTAGGATAACAAATTGAAGAATTTAAAGGGACCTTCCATTTATACAGTGGCATGTCCGATTTACTATGGTACCTTTAAACCTTTTTCTGAACTAGACTGATGGGTTTGTCCCTTTCTTTCTATCTAAAATTTGATTATTTTTTGTTGCTGGTTCTCTACAAAGTGGATTAAAGGGACAGACCGGCAATGTAAGGAAGTTGAACTGAGTATGCAGTGTTGTGGACAAATGCTTTAGGATTCATTTGAGACATAAAAAACTTTTTAAAGATTATAAATCCTGAGCTTGAGCGCAAAGTCGGCGTTCAAAATCGTACTTTTGGGTTGATACGTTTTCAGAATTTTTTTTTAAGTTATTAAATAACGACGACAAAGAATGTAAACAAAATTCTACAGTAAACTTATTAGTTGTTTAGGAACAGGTTGAGAAAATAAAAATCAATGTTATTATCGGAAATTAGTAGTGTTGTTAAATTATTAGTTTCTATTTTCTCATTATTCACAAAGATTTTCTGCAGATTTCGGGAATTATTATTGAAAAGACGACATTTGAAGAATTTGTAGAAATCTGCGAAAAAATGTATAGAAAATAAGAAATTCAAAATAATGATGAAAACGAAATAATTGATTCTAGCATTGATTTATTGATAAATTTCGTTTAAGAAATATGTTCCTAACCATCTAATTAGTTTAATGTATAATTTGTACTTTATTTTTCGTCGTCGTTATTTAATGATTTAAAAAAGACCGACTCTGAAAACGTACCCTGACCCAAATTCATGATTTTGAACGTTGACTATGTACTCAAACTCGGTAATTATTCATCGTGGAAAAGTTTTATATGTCTCAAATGAATCCTAAAGAATTTGTCCACAACACTGCATACTCAGTTTAACTACCTTACATAGCCGGTCTGTCCCTTGCAGTAGGAGATAAAGAATGAAATTGCCAGAATTCAGCACTTCACACAGAAAAACGACGATATCTTCCTCACTATTGCTAAAATAAATGATTGATGGGTACCGTTGTGAATTGGACATGCGATCCTATAAATGAAAGGTCACTTGAAATTACGACTTCAGTATCTTTGACAATAAATACACTTGAGCTAGTGCGAGTGTCAGTATAGCGCGCGTGTTTTTTTTACATTGTGGGGAATGGTGAAAACAAGAGGTATAAATTAATAACATATAAGGAGCAACTCACGTGACAGAACACGGTGATTCGAGGGGGAGTACGTAATACAATAATCACGGAAATTAAGTGACGCATTCTATATCGTCTTTGTTCCACGCGGGATTATTGTGCAAACGTACATTTGTAGTATCATAGTAAAAACATTTAATTCACCGAAAACTACTGGTCTGGGGATTTCCAAAATGTGGTCTACCACTTTTAAGAGAGGAAAGTAGACATTTTGGAAAGCTCAGAAGACTTTCAATGTTTTTTGATGCATTTATCAACTATCGGAAATCTAAGACGATATTCAAGTCGTCTCAATTCCCGTGTTTATAGGGACACCTTGTATGAAAGATACACTCCTTGAACTATCTTGCATCGTCCAGACCTGTAAAATGTTTTCGTGCAGGATTTCACGATTTCAGTAACCTAACCTTTGATATTATATTCTATTAAAATTTATATATATAATGCGGAAAAATATGTATTGCTAAATTTCTAAATATTGTATCGAATTGGTATAGAGGATGGGAGTCAAATAATGATAATGTTTATTACATCTTGGACTAATTAAAGTTTTTACCACATCCAACTGTTTCCAAGGTCTAGAAACATCAGCATGAGGCTAATAATGCAGGGTTACCCTTAAAAGATGCTATTTTAGTGACGACCTATAATAACTCTTTATCAGTGACGATATGAAAGGCATTTATCTATACTATATATATTTAAGCTAGCTATAGCTGGCGAATTGGCTAAACAAAATAGGCTGTCATTTTTTTAGGGAACACATGGTTATTCCCTGTGGTGACATAAACATAAAAAAGGTATTTTCACAATTCAACGGGCATAAGAAACAATTTTAAGGTCCAGGGAACACTGAGTGCAAGAAACAAGACAAATACAGTCTTGGAAAGTAATTAGTGGAACAAAATACCAATATCAAGAGATCAACTCGATCAACCACCTCTTTTATTTTTAGTTCGTAAGTTTTTAAAGGGTTTAACGCAGACAGGAAAAGTTTAAAGCTGTAGGGAAGGGTACCATCCACCATAAGAGGAAAAAAGACAATTAATTAAGTAAAGTTCACGTTAAGTTGTCCATAAAGTATCTTTTACTTTTCACGAAAATCGTTGGACACACAAAAATGACATATTCTATCTATCTATACCGTGTCCAACATACGGTCAGAATTTCACTTTTGTCAGATTAGTTCAGATTCACCCCTCGGACAGTGTACATGTGAAAATTCTGTTGTAAAAGTACATTATATATATTCAAAATAAGATTTCACACAAAAAAAAATATGTTGATTTGTGTTTTTACAGCTAACAGAATAAAATAAGCTTTTGAGAAATTATTTTTGTTAGACCATATTTTCCTTCATGTTTCGACACAGATGAATGGATTTCTTTCAAGACGCTATATTAAGAAATAAAATCACTTTCAATCATTTTCACTTTTTAAAGTACAACAGTAACGTGACAAAGTAAAAAATGAAAGTATGTCGCAGCGACATTTTTATGTTTCTTGTAACATAAGATTTTTGAAGGTCACACGGTTATTTTTATTTAAGTATTTTTATGGATTTATTTATAAAAAAATGACGCGAGAAAATACTTGACGGAATTAGAGAGCACATAGATTCAGCCTGCTGGTAAAATCTCATACATTTTTTATCGCAGAATCGACTTTGAAGTGTCGCAACGCCTTTGGCTTTGATTTTACCGCTCTAACTCACTTATGAATTTCATGGTAGCCCTTCAAATATACAATTCAGCATAATAAAGCAGTTGTTGTTACCTTTGGTTTTGCTTTAGAGCTTCAGACCTTCAAATCACAGTGAGAGGGTGCCCCCTCATTATATTAAACTTTGCATACACCTAAATTTGGGATGGGGCCACTGGCACTAACTCACTTATACTTTTTTATATCCTTAGACATAATCATTTTTGAAATTAAAGTACTTTTGTATTGTTTTCTAGAAATATTGGCCTTAAAGGGACAGACCGGCTATGTAGGGTAGTTGAACTGAGTATGCAGTGTTCTGGACAAATTCCTTAGGATTCATTTGAGACATATAAAACTTTTTGAAGATTTGTAAATCTGAGTTTGAGCACAAAGTCGACATTCAAAACCGTACTTTTGGGTGTTTTCAGAAATTCAATAAAAGGATGAAAAAGGAAATAATTAATTATTACTTTGATTTATTGATTTATTGATTTATTGATAAATTTCTTTTGTGAAATATATTTTCTAATCTAAAATCTAATTAGTTTACTGAAGAATTTTACTATATCGTTATTCAACAATTAAAAAAAACCGATTCTAAAAACGTACCAACACAAATTCATGATTTTGAAAGTCGACTTTGCGCTCAAACTCAGTAATCGTGGAAACGTTTTATATGTCTGTGAGTGTTGTCCACAACACTGCATACTCAGTTTAACTACCTTACATAACCGGTCTGTCACTTTAAGGTATTGAGAAAATCCAATGTGATATTTAACCTTTTGGATGTTCTTTGAATATGGAAAA
>NW_019396699.1:19293-160834 GCF_000591075.1 Eurytemora carolleeae | reverse complement strand
GATCATATTTAACTAAATCTCTAGCCAAATCTTAAGGCTCTCTATCTCTAGCCAACACTCAAGGCTCTGTATACGTCCGTTCTAATCAACAAATGATATTCAACTACTTTATTTATAAACAGGTAAAAATGAACTGACCAGGGCTAGCCCGGCTGGGTCAACATACAAATAGTTAAGATAATAATATGATTAATACAGATAATGAATTAGAATTGCACATCATGGTAGATTATACTTCATGTAATTATTAAAATAAACCCTTTATGCTGGATATTTGTATGTAATGATCAAATTAAACCCTGTAAACTAGGTATCTGTATGTAATTATCAAAATACACCTTGCAAGATAGGTATCTATATGTATTAATCAAGATACACCCTGACCTGTAGGCTAGATATATCTTTGCATTAAATAAGATACACCCTGTAGGCTAGGTACATGTTTGCATTGAATAAGATACACCCTGTAGGCTAGGTACATGTTTGCATTAAATAAGATACACCCTGTAAGCTAGGTACATGTTTGCATTAAAGCATTAAATAAGATACACCCTGTAAGCTAGGTACATGTTTGCATTAAATAAGATACACCATGTAAACTAGTTACATGTTTGCATTAAATAAGATACACCCTGTAGGCTAGATACCTGTTTGCATTAAATAAGATACACCCTGTAGGCTAGATACCTGTTTGCATTAAATAAGATACACCCTGTAGGACTGGTACATGTTTGTATTAAATAAAATACACCCTGTAGGCTGGGTACAGGTTTGCATTAAATAATATACACCCTGTAAGCTAGATACCTGTATGAAATGTTTAATCTTTGTGCTGTGCTGGAGTCTCGCTAACGAGTTGTGAAGAAAGTTTCCAAGTTGTGAACTGATGTAAATACACCAAAGTTTCTCTCTCAACTAAAGATATTAGGATAACCCTGACGGGACAGCAGATAAATTGCACAAATATGCTACAGCAAAACAAATTTCGTCAATAAAGAATTTTTTTTGCCAGACTCTATTGAAATGTTTCATTAATTCCCATTTAAAGATTCCGAGCATAAGGAATACATTTATTAAATTTTCAAACTGTCCAGGTGTTCCATCTATAGTTTAGTCGAAATTTTTTGCCCTTAACCATCTTTGGAACCCAGCTTATCCGGTCCAAGGGTAGAGCACTGCACTCTCAGGGTTTTCTGGTTTATGAAATTATCAAAATATTGATCGCTGTTGGAACCTTTTATATGAGATAAACTTAGTAAGATAAAGGGACTGTTAGCTAAATGTTAATGGAGGCTCTATGTAAAGGAGACAATTACCGATTGACAACAGTACCCTTGAAACCTTTATCTGATAGATAACGCGGAATATATTGTAGTTTTTCAAGGGTTACAACTTAATAGTGATTTATTCTGATAATTTGTACATGTTTTCCTGCAGTAGAAATGCACTATCTCTTCTGAAGGGAAACCACATTTAAAACTAATCAGGGTTGAAAAGTGTTTTGTTCTGAATATTTCCCTTATTGTTTCTGAAATATAATTTTGTAAGCAAATTTCATATAGAAACCACACTTTAGCATAATTGATTTCCAGTCACTAAAACACGGATATCTCATTCATTATTGATCTATTTAAGGTTAAAAACGTATCCTTTTTAATATTTAAACTTAAAATTACAACAAAAATTTCGGTTCAACCGTTTGGTCGGCTATAAGGAACATATATACGAATGTTTTGTTTTATTATATAGATAGATATTATTTAGAATCTTTAATCTTTATTTTCAGGTGTTTGTGACGCTAGGGGAAGGAGTTGTGTTTGGAGAAGTTAGGAAATAAATCGGAATTTTTGTTGGATTTAAACCCTTTAATTGGATTAAATTTGACACGGAGTTAAACAGATTTAAACCCTTTAATTGGATTAACTTTGACATGGAATTAAACAGATTAAAACCCTTTAATTTAATTAACTTTGACACGGTGTTAAACAGATTTAAATCCTTTAATTGGATTAACTTTGACATGGAATTAAACAGATTTAACCCCTTTAATTGAATTAACTTTGACACGGTGCTAAACAGATTTAAATCCTTTAATTGGATTAACTTTGACATGGAATTAAACAGATTAAAACCCTTTAATTGAATTAACTTTGACACAGTGTTAAACAGATTTAAACCCTTTTATTGGATTAACTGTGACACGGTGTTAAACAGATTTAAACCCTTTAATTGGATTAACTTTGACACGGAGTTAAACAGATTTAAACCCTTTAATTGGAATAACTTTGACACGAGGTTAACCAGATTTATAAGTTTTATATCAAGTGTATTTAAACGGTAGTCCCAAGAGTGTGTTGCAGAAGGTAGTCGATCTGAAATATAACTGTTAAATGTCTCCCAGTATCAATCTTATTGTTTACAAACATGTCTTACGAATTCTGAACTTTTTTAATTCATCAATATTCCCCTGTACCCCTTCCCAAAAATTTAAAAAGGATAAAAAGTTATCTACTGGTAAAAAAATATATCCCTGTATCCCAGTATTCTGAACAGAATCTAGTATATACCTGTGTCCAAATTTTCTAAACAGAAACTGATTTATCCACGTGTCCCAATGTTCTAAACTATATCTGATTTATCCCTGTGTCCCAATATTCTAAACATAATAAGATTTATCCCTGTGTCCCAATATTCTATATTGAATCAGATTTATCCCTATGTCCCAATATTCTAAATTGAATCAGATTTATCCTTTATGACCCAATATTCTAAATTGAATCAGATTTATCCCTGTGTCCCAGTATTCTAAACATAATCAGATTTATCCCTGTGTCCCAATATTCTAAATTGAATCAGATTTATCCCTGTGTCCCAATATTCTAAATTGAATCAGATTTATCCCTGTGTCCCAATATTCTAAATTGAATCAGATTTATCCCTGTGTCCCAATATTCTAAATTGAATCAGATTTATCCCTGTGTCCCAATATTCTAAATTGAATCAGATTTATCCCTGTGTCCCAATATTCTAAATTGAATCAGATTTATCCCTGTGTCCCAATATTCTAAATTGAATCAGATTTATCCCTGTGTCCCAATATTCTAAATTGAATCAGATTTATCCCTGTGTCCCAATATTCTAAATTGAATCAGATTTATCCCTGTGTCCCAATATTCTAAATTGAATCAGATTTATCCCTGTGTCCCAATATTCTAAATTGAATCAGATTTATCCCTGTGTCCCAATATTCTAAATTGAATCAGATTTATCCCTGTGTCCCAATATTCTAAATTGAATCAGATTTATCCCTGTGTCCCAATATTCTAAATTGAATCAGATTTATCCCTGTGTCCCAATATTCTAAATTGAATCAGATTTATCCCTGTGTCCCAATATTCTAAATTGAATCAGATTTATCCCTGTGTCCCAATATTCTAAATTGAATCAGATTTATCCCTGTGTCCCAATATTCTAAATTGAATCAGATTTATCCCTGTGTCCCAATATTCTAAATTGAATCAGATTTATCCCTGTGTCCCAATATTCTAAATTGAATCAGATTTATCCCTGTGTCCCAATATTCTAAATTGAATCAGATTTATCCCTGTGTCCCAATATTCTAAATTGAATCAGATTTATCCCTGTGTCCCAATATTCTAAATTGAATCAGATTTATCCCTGTGTCCCAATATTCTAAATTGAATCAGATTTATCCCTGTGTCCCAATATTCTAAATTGAATCAGATTTATCCCTGTGTCCCAATATTCTAAATTGAATCAGATTTATCCCTGTGTCCCAATATTCTAAATTGAATCAGATTTATCCCTGTGTCCCAATATTCTAAATTGAATCAGATTTATCCCTGTGTCCCAATATTCTAAATTGAATCAGATTTATCCCTGTGTCCCAATATTCTAAATTGAATCAGATTTATCCCTGTGTCCCAATATTCTAAATTGAATCAGATTTATCCCTGTGTCCCAATATTCTAAATTGAATCNCAGGTAAAAGGGACTGTCCTCCTAATTACAAGATAATCAGGTAAAAGGGACTGTCCTCCTTATTTCAAGATATTTCAGGTAAAACGGACTGTCCTCTGAATGTAATAAACCCTTACTCCAAGTATTGGATCTGAATGTAATAAACCCTACTCCAGTTTTGGATCTGAATGTAATAAACCCTACTCCAAGTATTGGATCTGTATGTAGTAAACCCTACTCCAAGTATTGGATCTGAATGTAATAAACCCTACTCCAAGGTCACTTTAGTATTCTCGTCACACTTCTACATTCAAAACTTTTCTCTGGATCCTGGATCTAGGAACTTAAAGAGAAGAAGAATAAAACTCTTCTTACAGTTTAGTTTACTGCCGGTGAAATAGGAAAGGTGGATGTTGCGGTTTTTGTTAACATTAAAAGCACAAATATTTTGATTCAGCCAGGACACATTTAATCTGGGAGCAAAGAATTCTATCAGATAAATAATAGAAACAATTTGTATTATCCAAGATTCTTCATTTTCGAGAATGCAATACTTGAAGTAGGGTTTGCTACATGCAGATCCAATACTTGGAGTAGGGTTTGCTACATTCAGATCCAATACTTGGAGTAGGGTTTGCTACATTCAGATCCAATACTTGAAGTAGGGTTTGCTACATTCAGATCCAATACTTGGAGTAGGGTTTTCTACATTCAGATCCAATACTTGAAGTAGGGTTTGCTACATTCAGATCCAATACTTGAAGTAGGGTTTACTACATTCAGATCCAATACTTGAAGTAGGGTTTACTACATTCAGATCCAATAAACATTGAAGATAGAGTCATATTTGGTCTTTCTTTTCATAAAAAAACTTATTTAATAATTTTCTGATTTGTTACTGTTATGTCTCTGAAAATGTGACCTGAGTTCTAACATTTTTTAACAACTTTTTAAGGCTTTAATCTTTGCCACAAACTCTAATTTTCTAATCCAATATCTTTGCAACCTTATGTTGTGGACCTTTTCAAACTATAATTCTGAAAGATCAAATAATCTAAATTTTACAGGTTTACAAGATTAGGTCGCTAAGATTTAAGGATTAGAAAATTAATTTAGGAATTAATTAAATCCATTGAAGACACAAGAAACAGAGAACTGTTTTATCTTGGGATTTACAATACAACAGTCTTAACCTCTGGACAATTTTTAATGGCAATTATTACAAAGAAATTGAGTCTTTGCCACAAACTCAGATTTTCTTATCCCTACTCCTTTGCAACCCAATGTCGTCTAAACCTTAGATATTACAAACTATGAATTCTGTTAGATCAAATAATCTTAGTTTCACATAACATTACTATATAAATATAGGAGTGAAAGTTATTGGCATTTCAAATTTTTAAATTTTCTTATCTTTATGTAAAATTAATCAGAATTTCGTGTGCAAAGTGCGTTATATAATTCAAAGGATTTTAGAAAATATCATAAATATCTACACTAAAATACGGAAACATATTTTTAAATCTAGAAAAGTTGGAAATTTTGATGAAATGAATATTTATGAAGTCCGCACATTTTTATATATTTTTTTTGCAGTCAATTTCAGCAGATTATATTTACAAATCTAAAGTACATTAAAAATATATATAGACTCAGCTGTTTTCATAAAACCCTTGTGTAAATCCTTAAATATATTATTTTTTTAACAAAACATTCCGAAGGTTTACTTTCTGTTTAGATTTGTTCAGTTTGAGTAAAGACGACCTCTGGGAAGCTCTCTCTGAATACCCGGAAGCAAAGAAAAACCTTCTGGAGAAAGGGAAACAGATTCTAGAAAAGGTTTTTCAACTTTCTTCTTAAACTAACAGATTTAAAGGGAGTGTTCTAGGATTTGAAAGGATATAACTAAAAGTCTGCAAAAATTATTCCTTTTCTTATTATTACTTAACCCCCTTTCAAAATTCATGACCAATCCCATATCAAACCAGAAAAATAAAGAGTAGGGTACGAAAAAAATCTTGGCAACCTGATCTTGTAGACCTTTGATTAAACCTTTTGTATTTGATCTAACAGAATTCATGGTTGAAATATGAAAGGTCTACGAGATCTGGTTGCGAAGATTAAAATATCAGAGTTTGGCTAAAACTATAAAACCAGGGAAAAGAAAGACGACATTTAAGCATTTTTTGTATTTATCGTTTTATGTCAATGATATAAAGGAAAAAGTTTTACAAAATTTACTAAAAAAGAGAGGTTTTATTCGGTTGAAAACATAATGGTTTATATGAAAGAAATATAGATGATGGTTATGTTTTTTTTTATATTCCAGAAAGCGGCGTATCATGTAAAATTAGTTAACATTAACCTTCAAATCTACATAATCAGGATAACATTCACTTTCAAATCTATATAATCAGGATAACATTCACTTTCAAATCAATATGATCAGGATAAAATTCACTTTCAAATCTATATGATCAGGATAACATTCACTTTCAAATCTATATGATCAGGATAACATTCACTTTCAAATCTATATGATCAGGATAACATGATTGACGAGGAGAAAGCTAAAGCAGAAGCGGCAGCAGAAGAGGATACTAAAGCTACCCTTGAAAGATTAGAGGTTAGTAAGTATACTTCAGTTTTCTGCCGATTTTGGTCTTTGATATTTTAATTTTAATATTTGCTGTACACAGTGTACACAGTGATTTCAGGGAGGTAATCTTAAAAGTCCTTCTTAAATATCTTTTTTTTGGCATTTTTCGGCCTTTCCGCTTGTAATGTTTAGTCCAACTTTTTCCCGATTATTATATGCCAAAATTTCTGACCAAAAACTGGTTCCGGCAAAATGTATTTTTGACCAAAAAGGTTGTGCAAATGTTTGCCTGAAAAAAAATTCAATTTTCCCACAATTTTAGCACTTGATGTGACCAGTCAGTTGTATTTCCTTGATCGTTTCCTGATCGTTTCCTTGATCGTTTCCTGATCGTTTCCTGATCGTTTCCTTATCGTTTCATGATCGTTTCATGATCGTTTCATGATCGTTTCATGATCGTTTCATGATCGTTTCATGACCGTTTCATGATCGTTTTAAAAGATTCTTTAACGAAACGATCGTTTTGACAGGTGTTTTAAAAAAATCATCGACGCTTAAAACTATACCAAAACTCATATCTGTAGTATGTCACCAGTACTTTCACCAATGATGTTCCTATTTTTTATTTTGCTTGATACAGACGGAAATCATGTGAACAGTAGACTAACAGTCTGAATCCTATAACCTCCTTTAAATAAAATTAAAGTTGAGTCTATGAATTATGTTCACTATTCTGGTTATGTTCATTCTTCTCTCTAAATATCTAATTGTTCAGTACTAAAGTGAAAATGTTCCATTTATCTTAGAAACCCTTTACTCTTATCGTAGCTTCAAATTATTTCATTTTCAATGGAATACTTTCTCAGTTAGAACTATGTATATTATAATTTCTCAGTTAGAACTATGTATATTATAATTTCTCAGTTAGAACTATGTTTAGTATTAAAGCCCGGTTTTAGGCCTAAAGGGATGGCTTTGGGTATGTAAGAAAAGTCAGAAAATTTCAACAGCCTCAGACCAATACTTTTTGAGTTATGTAGAAAAAACTACAGGGGGGGGGGTCAAATTGACCCCCCCCCAGCGGGAATAGGGTTAAGAAAATCAGAACCATTTTGATTTCCCTTCGTAATTCATAATTTACCCCCACCCTAGATGGGTGGGGGTTAACGCATTTCCCTCTGTATACGCACCTAAGACAACAACAACTAATCCTAAAGAATAAAAGATTGTTTAAGTATTTTTTACCCTACTCTCGTAAAAGAAAAGTTATTGATAAAATGTTTAAAGAAAAGTGGGCGAAGTTTTAAGCGGAAACATTATCTAGCATCACTTCTCTTCTTTACTTAGAATATTGCATTACTGTATAAGAAGAAGAGAGCTCTCTCTTCGCAAACTTATAATATGTTTCAACTTTAATGTAAGCTTTCTAATGGAATAATCTAAAAGCTAACGAAATTTTAATAAATGGCAACAAAATGCCAATGTATCAATTATCAAGCCTGCAGTCGATTTTGTAATGTCGCAACGCCTGATTTACGTATATTTGATTTAACCCCAAGCATCATCTAAGAGCTATGATACACTTTTTTTAAGCTTTAGTTTTAAACAGGGTATAAGAATAAAGGTAAGGAAAATGGCGCTGGTCTAGCGCAGACTTGTTCGTTATTTCACAAGCACACTTTTTTGGTACAGACACGCAACATGACTACAGTCAAGGAAATTGCAGAACAATGTCGTCAATTATAAGTAAACTTAAATAATGAGTAGTTTATTGTAAACTTTAATCAAATAATATTCTTTGCATGAAAACTTGGCTTATAGTGTTTACTTAAATATATAAATAATGTATTGCATGTATATTGAACTTATTTTTAAGTAAACAATTAACAATAAACAAATGTACTATTCTTTACTGTACAAGTACCGAGATTCTCATGTACTGTATATACCTAGGTCCTAGACAGTACATGCCTTCGGTTCGGTATTACTTTCACACACTCTTTTGGTACAGACTACAGACACACATACATGACGTTTCCGCCCCCTGGTTTTAAATGAGTAATTGACAAATTCTCATCTGGTTTAGCGTAAGAGGGTGTAACCTTAGAATCACTGATTTATTTTCTCTATAACTTAAAAACAGCTTTTACTAGAGCTCTCAAACTTTTTCAACTTTTTTAAAATTCCATTCTGATTTTGTGGAATTAGTAAAGAAAGGAAAGTTTTCACAGAGAATATTTATTTCGCAGAAAAAGAAATTTGAATTCTTCACGCATTAGATTTACTCAATAACTTAAATTGGCTTTTTGCGGATAAATCTTAGAACATTTCAGCACTATTGGTTTTTTTGTGGGGGAGGGGGGGGGCGGGTAGCAAACTCAATATTCTTAAAAGTCAGGGGGAGAGGGAATGTTTTTGCCACATCACTGATTTTTTACTTATAATCTTTCTACAATTTTGATAAAAGTAAAAATATGAAATAAATTTTTATATTTCAAAAATTAACGTTTAATTTACTCAAAGTTAGAAATATACTTTTATGATATTAATCAAGCTTTTCAAAGGATAATCTAATATACTGAAAACTCCGTGGTTCGTTTCAAGTAAAGATCCAGCTTTTAGAAATTTAGAGCAATTTCTAAAAGGATACAGGGTTACTCACAAAACTTGAGACTTTGTTCAGTCTTAGTTCTATAATGTATAAGGCTCCTATACAAGTTTATTTTAATCAACTAAATTAGAAAATGAACCATTTAAAGCCGTTTTTTAATGTTTAAGCCTAAGCCATATCTGAGGTGGTTTAGATCTAACAGACATCATAACGATACAGTACTAATTATAAATTATTTGTTTGAGTTGAGAGATTGATGTACTAAAAGCTTAAAAAAATATTTTAGACTTTTTACATCCAATTAAAAAACTTATGATTTATTGTTCAGCTATCTTTAGTTTTCTAAACCACTAAAGTTTCTTGTCCACTGAGAGTTTAACCCAGAAGACATCGAAAGAATGTATATAATGTTGTTTTGACAATTATTCAAGTACAACAGGTGGCAACAGAGAAATGGATCAATTATAGACGACGTCACAAGTGTCAAATATAACAAAGAAAACGAAATTTACTTACATTATTTGACATGTTTTTTAAGATTAAATAAAAAAGTGTAAAAATAGAAAATAAATAAGACATAAAATTGCACCTTTTTCACTGTAAGATAAGCTCTTTATTCTAAAATTATCACTGTTATTAATAATTTTCTCGGACACCTGTGATGTATGAATACAGCTGTACTGAGAGTGTACAAATCTTTTGTACTTAACAATCCAAATCTTAGTAATTGTAAAATTAATAAATAAACACAGTTGAAAACTTTAGAAAGGATATCCTTAATCCCGATCGGTTAATTAATCTGAAGATTAAGAACAAGAGGAGAACAAGCATTTTTTAGTCTGGAGATTAAGAATAAGAGTGGATTAAGCATTAATCCCGATATCCACCATTAAAAAGTTCCCAGCTCATGAAATATACATGAACAGTTTAAAGAGCTCTATATATTATTATTCACTTAGGAAATTAAATATCTGAATCCTTATTGAAGTCTAGGTTAAGAAGACGACGTTTTATTTGTTCTTTTAATGTCTTCAAAGTTCTAGGTTAAACTATCATAGTAGTTCATAAAGCTGTCTGATTGTTCAATACTTTTAGATTTAAAGCATTTTGTGTCGCTTAACAAGGATTAAAACTTTTTCTTAATTTTTTTTTATTAGACAACGCTGGAACACCTCAGTGAAAGCTTGTCTGGACTGATGGCCGAATATTTAAGCTTTCAGGTAATCTAGTTTTAGGAAAGGAAATCGTCGCTGGATTAAAAAATAGTTTCTAGATTAAAAAATAGTTTCTAGAATAAAATCAAATTAAATCAAAATCAAATCAATTACTTCTGCAGAAAAACAATATTTATGAATTTAATTTTTACAAATCACAATTCACAATATATAAAATAATATTTTTCCCATCAGACGGACTCAAAACCCTGGAGCTGTTTTGGCTGAACCCACCTGTTTACCAAATGTTTTAATTGATTTATAAAGAAAAAAAAACTTAAAATAAGAACTTCGGAGAGAATCAGTGCAGCATGAATCAGATTTCAAAAATATAGTTTCTATATGGAAAAATAGTTTCTAGATAGAAAAATAGTTCTAGATAGAAAAATAGTTTCTATATAGAAAAATAGTTTCTAGATAGAAAAATAGTTTCTAGATAGAAAAATAGTTTCTAGATAGAAAAATAGTTTCTATATAGAAAAATAGTTTCTAGATAGAAAAATAGTTTCTAGATAGAAAGAATTCTAGATATGTAATATTAGAAAATAATTGGAAGCTAAGAAAAAAGTTTTTAGATAAAACAATATTTAAAAGTAAGAAAAAAAGTTTTAAAATTGAAAAATACGAAAATTAATATGTACATAAAACCATAAAACTGTGGACTTTAAACGTCGTACATTCATGGGTTGCAATGAAATATTAAATACTAGGCTTTTAGGGCGCTTCGCGCCCATCTTCTATTTAAATTATGAACATGTTCTTTTTGTTTACATTTTAAAACAAAGAAGAACAAAATTTTGCGGATTTAAAAAAAATCGCGGATTTTCAAGATTTTATTTTTTTTACAAAATTAAAAACCTTTAAAACACATTTTTTTAAATTTTTATCATTCATAAACCTTCCCTGTGGTCACTTGATGTCTTACAACAAATTTGGGCCCTATCGGTTCAGCCGTTTAGTCTTAGAGGGCGCTTCGCGCCCATCTTCTAAATTAGTTGTGAACATGTTCTCTTTGTGTACATCGTAAAACAAAACAAAAATAATTCGCGGACTTTCACAAAAAATTTCGCGGATTTTCAAAATTTTTTAAAATTAAATGACGATCGAATTTTGATGGAGACAAATATTGGAAATTTTGATTTTTCATAAACCTTCCCTGGGGTCCCTAGATGTCCCACAAAAAAATTTGGGCCCGATCGGTTCAGCCGTTTTGACGTTTATTGAATACAAACAGACACCCAGACAAGCCAAATTTATATATAGATGTAAATATAAATTATTTAAAAGCTTAATTTTATTTATTCTAGATGAAAATGAAGCAGAGAGTGTACACAGTTGAAGCCAAAACTGGGATTGTTTAATTGATTTTAAATATTTTCTCCCAACTTTAATTGTTTAATTTCATTCTCAGATTATACAATAATACAATATACAGGGTGGAGTTAGATCACATATTTTCAGTTAAGGAAGTAATTTCAAGCGACCTTTCCTTTCAACAATGACATGTTAGATTCTCAGTGGTACCCTGAAATAAAAAGCTTTGTCTGATCAAGCATGGATTTGATATATTTTTTTTTGAATTGACAATTTAAAGGGACTGTAAAGTAAAAATGAAAGGGGGTATAGGCTGAAAGCTAATCACTTTAGCTCTCGATCGCGACCCATGAAAGTTATATCTGATGTTTCTGTCTCGAGAAATTGATTTGCAACTTTGTCAAATTTATACGAAAATTAATATATATACAATTTTGTATAAAAGCAGTGGGTTTAAAAAGATCAAATTCAGCAAATATGCAACCAATCTGAAAACTATGATATCCCTGAGAAAACTAATTGTAACTTGGCAGTGCAGTAAAGTGGTCACGTGATACAGGCGGTTACACGTGACCTGTATACTGTTCGGCCACTGGTGATAGTTCTGGTCACGTGATTTAAGTTTAAGATTTTCTATTTTACATATATGAATTTTCGTATAAGTTTATCACACTTTTATATCAATTTCTCGAGACAGGAACATCAGATAAAACTTTCATGGGTCGCGATAAAGAACTAAAGTGATTAGCTTTCAACCTATAACCCCTTTCATTTTTCCTTTACAGTCCCTTTAAATTGTGGCTTTCTTAAAATGAAAATGTGGATTTTCCCCACAACACATTCACGCGCGCACCTCTGCCCCTTTAGTAAGATAAATTGAACCTATATGAAGCATTAAGTCTGACCGCGTCAACCTTGTTGCACCGGATAGTCCTGTCCATGTAGAGCTAGGTACAGTGCAAACTAGGACCGGAAAGGTTGACCCCACATAAATTCAGCCTGCTTATAAACAGTCTCATCAATTTTTAAGACAGGGTTGATTTTGAAGTGTCGCAACGCCCTAAGCTTAGATTTTACCGCTCTAACTCACTTATGCTTTTCTGTAGCCCTTTATGTGTACATTTTAGCACTGTAAAGCACTTGTTGTTAGCTTTGGTTTTTTAGAAGTAATTGGCAAAATTCTCAACAATTTAAGCTTGAGAGTGTGAGACCATTAAATCGCAGTGACCCGTGTACTTCAGCTGCCCGTGTATTGATCAGATAAGGGTTACAATTGGTTACCATGTCTAACGCACACACCAATCTATAATTGAAGGGGCATTTGAAATTATGTTTACAGTCTTTTAATAGTTTAAAAGAAAAGTCGCCAAGATCTATTTAGATAGTTATGCAAATTATATCTGTAAAAAAAACTGTGTATCATGTGGATAAACTTTACTATCTTCTTCACCCTGTATTTCATAAACATGATTTTAATAACTTATGTTACCCTCTGTTGTAACCCTTATACTCCCTCACCTCCTTACCATTTTCCTGATTTATCATCCTTCTTATGTTAAAAATGTACAATGTACATTGTTTTTATCTGCAATTCTCATTTGTTTATAGCGGGCCAACCAATTAAAACAACCTACTCTGGTTAGGCGGGTCCAAACTACATAGTAAATTGTGATTTTTTTATTTGTATTATCTCGAGCTCTGTAGTTGAATAAAAACATGAAATATGAAATATGAGTTTACTTAGCTCACAACCTGAACATTTTTTATTTCTATTCAAAATTCTGGTTTTCAGATTATTAATCTTTAAAGTTTAATGCCTAATCTGTCAACTCTACTTTTTGTCTTTAGATTTTAGTATTTTGTAAATACTAACTATGCAAACTATATAGCCTATAATTATACAAAAATGTTTAAATAAAAAATGCTGTAATTCATGTGATTCTTATAAACTAGTATGCAATGAAACCATAACTTTACCAAATAAATATTTCCTAAACATTTAAAAACTAAATGATAGCCCTGAGTAGTTCATAATTGGCACGCCAAAATTTTACCTAACAAACGATTTTACAGAACGATCGTTCATACCAATCCCAAGGTCATTAAAATTCTATAAGCCTTCACTTTCGATCCGATTTTCATTCAAATTACAAATTACTGATTGTCAAGCCGACATGTTGGATGCGCAATGATGTCGATCCATTTATAGCTTTGTTTGATATATAATGAAGCATGAAATCCATCATTTTCTTATTAAACTCATTAAAATATTTTCAATCCTGGTTTCTCTGATAATGACTCCTGTTTCTAAAATAATTGAGGAATCGAGAAACACTGTCCAATATAGTACCACATTTATCATCAGATAAAGGTTAAAACACTATAGTTTCTGTAGAAGTTAATATGATAGCGCCGATTGAAGGATTCATAACTCTTATTGGATAATGAGATAGAGAAAGATAGATGTTACCGTCATACTATTGGTTCAGAATAGACAACAAAAACATGACTGAACCCTGATTGGATGAGGCGGTAATGGATTCGGCATACAGGAGTGAAAAGGCTACCGTTGTAAATCGCGTAGACCCCCCCCCCCCTCCTCTTAAAGTGGAAGGTCTATGTTAATGAAAATATCCCTTGTGTTTTTACTTTCCGAAAGTATGTAATGTTTTGATGCAACCATGAAATATGTTTCGCGATCCGTTTAACCCTAAATTCCTGCTCGGGAGGGGAGGGGGGTCAAATTAACCTACCCCCCGAAGTGCGTTTACATAACTCAAAAAGTATTGGTTGGAGGATGTTAAGATTTTCTGACTTTTCTTAAATGGTCCTAGCCCTCCCTTCAGGTTTAAAACCATGCTTTTATACTTACTGCATCAGTCCTCAGGCACACTGCCTGAATGACTACATTTTCCTATAACAAACTAAATCTATGTTTTGAACCATTTTAAGTTGTCAGACTTTGATAAGTTTTAGGTTTTGGAAAGCTTATGTTATAAGGAAGCAGATTGCACTGTGATTTTGCAAAGCAATTATGCACATTTTAGTTTTTCTTAATTAGACATCAGGTTATTTTGTACAAATGTTAGCATACTTGAAATGGCATGGTTGATGACTTTTCAAAGATGTATATTTTATCATTTTTTCACCTTTTTAACTATACATTATAACTGGATTTTACCATAAAAAAAATTCAATTTTGGCAAAATTACATTTTTTTTTGCAGATTCTTTAAATAGAGAATAAGAGCTTTCCAATGATGTATCTAGTTTGTCAGATTTGGACAGTACCATGGAATTTAGAAGGGGGGTAGCAGCCACCCCTCCATCACTAATTGAAGAGCAAACACCCCTCCCTCTTTGAAGTTTATATGTGTATTCAAATTAATTTGCTTTTTTCCTACTTGTGCGTATAATCAAGACTGCAGGAGCTGTGAGATCACACAGTCGTACCAATATTGTCACATGCAGGATATCCACAAGAAAATGGATAATGCAAATATGCTTGGAATATTTTTTCGAGTTTTATTTGAAACAGTCTCATTCAAAAATTTTAAGATTTTTAAATCCCTTTATCTTCTCTCCGACAGACAGGTTTTAAATAAATCTTTTGGTGCCATTTCAGTTTCTAATCTTGAGAAAGTTGGAACCCAGATTTTTAAAATAAAAAGTTTAAAAATGATCTTTTGAATGTTCTTAAATGATTGATAAATGATAACATTGTACGAAATATTAACCCCTGGACATAATTGTACGGCTCGGAAAGATTTTGTTATAAATTCAACAAAAAAAAAACTTTAAATTGCAAGGTAATAAGGCAAGGAAATTTAATTGCTGTTGCGTATTCTCTGCGTACATATTGAAACCATTTCTCTCTGGGCGGTGTTTGTAAACAAGAAAAGATGCATCAGTGTTCCTCTAGTATCCGAGGAGGATAAAAGTATTTAATTTTGATAATCTTAGTAATTTACATGATAGTTTCCTATGACTAGAATATTTCGTTGATTTTTTATGTGTAAGATGTATCCTATCTCAGGCTGTGACATCCGTCTTGTGTTTACTTTACCGCCCAGAGACAGTACACTGCAGTACACAAAATGCGTACACCTCTGAAATAACTATCTTTACATCGTAAGTCTTTGCTTTAAAGGAAGTTAAAGACTGTAAGCGTAAATATGACAGTACACTGCAGTCTGCAGTACATTAATAGCATAGCATATTCGATTCCAGACGGTATCCTTAAACACTTTATCTGATTCCATATGGTATCCTTAAACACTTTGTCTGATTTTAGACGGTGTCCTTAAACACTTTGTCTGATTCCGGACGATATCCTTAAACACTTTGTCTGATTCCAGATGGTATCCTTAAACACTTTGTCTGATTCCAGAAGGTTTCCTTAAACACTTTGTCTGATTCCAGACGGTATCCTTAAACACTTTGTCTGATTTTAGACGGTGTCTTTAAACACTTTGTCTGATTCCAGACGATATCCTTAAGCACTTTATCTGATTCCAGACGGTATCCTTAAACACTTTGTCTGATTCCAGACGGTATCCCTAAACACTTTGTCTGATTTTAGACGGTATCCTTAAACACTTTGTCTGATTTCAGACGGTATCATTAGACACTTTGTCTGATTCCAGACGGTATCCTTAAACACTTTATCTGATTCCAGACGGCATCCTAAAACATTTTATTTGATTCCAGACGGTATCCATAAACACTTTGTCTAATTGTAGACGGTATCCTTAAACACTTTGTCTGATTTTAGACGGTATCCTTAAACACATTGTCTGATTCCAGACATTATCAACTTAAACACTTTGTCTGATTCCAGACGGTATCCTTAAACACTTTGTCTGATTCCAGACGGTATCCTTAAACACTTTGTCTGATTCCAGACGGTATCCTTAAACACTTTGTCTGATTTTAGACAGTGTCTTTAAACACTTTGTCTGATTCCAGACGATATCCTTAAACACTTTATCTGATTCCAGACTGTATCCTTAAACACTTTGTCTGATTTTAGACGTTATCCTTAAACACTTTGTCTGATTCTAGACGGTATTAGTTTAAACACTTTGTCTGATTCCAGACGATTTCCTTAAACACTTTATCTGATTCCAGACGGTATCCATAAACACTTTGTCTAATTCCAGACGGTATCCTTAAACACTTTGTCTGATTCCATACAGTATCCTTAAACACTTTGTCTGATTTCAGACGGTATCATTAGACACTTTGTCTGAGTCCAAACGGTATTCTTAAACACTTTATCTGATTCCAGACGGCATCCTTAAACACTTTATCTGATTCCAGACGGTATCCATAAACACTTTGTCTAATTCCAAACGGTATCCTTAAACACTTTGTCTGATTCCAGACGGTATCCTTAAACACATTGTCTGATTCCAGACGGTATCATTAGACACTTTGTCTGAGTCCAAACAGTATCCTTAAACACTTTGTTTGATTCCAGACGGTATCCTTTAACACTTTATCTGATTCCAGACGGCATCCTTAATCACTTTATCTGATTCCAGACGGTATCCATAAACACTTTGTCTAATTCCAGACGGTATCCTTAAACACTTTTTCTGATTCCAGACGGTATCCTTAAACACTTTGTCTTATTCCAGACGGTATCCTTAAACACTTTTTCTGATTCCAGACGGTTTCCTTAAACACATTGTCTGATTCCAGACATTATCAGCTTAAACACTTTGTCTTATTCCAGACGGTATCATTAAACACTTTGTTCGATTCCAGACGGTGTCCTTAATCACTTTGTCTAATTCCAGACGGTATCCTTAAACACTTTGTCTGATTTCAGACGGTATCCTTAAGCATTTGTCTAATTCCAGGCGGTATCCTAAAACACTTTATCTGATTCCAGACGGTATCCATTAACACTTTGTCAAATTCCAGACGGTATCCTTAAACTCTTTGTCTGATTCCAGACGGTATCCTTAAACACTTTGTCAAATTCCAGACGGTATCCTTAAACACTTTGTCTGATTCCAGACAGTATCCATAAACAATTTGTCAAATTCCAGACGGTATCCTGAAACACTTTGTCTGATTCCAGACGGTATCCATAAGCACTTTGTCTAATTCCAGACGGTATCCTTAAACACTTTGTCTAATCAAAAATTTGAAAATTTCTGCTTACAGAAATAATGCAGCTTAATTTTTAGAATTAAAGACCTTTTTAAAATAGAAGGGAAGTACTGTTAGTCGGATATCCCCCTCTTTTCATCAGGAGTTACTTGAAATTACAAGGACAATCCCTTTAATTTGACTTAAAGATATTACAATTTTTCATAAATGTTTAAAGGTTGTAAATAGAAATTAATCAAGCATTGTTCATAATTATGTTTTTTTTTTCAGCAGCACCATTGACTTTTTGTTTTTTTTTGTGGGGGGGGGGTATCTTCCCACCTCCCTTTTTAATGAATTGCACGCCCCTGATTCTCACAAAACATTAGCTTGAAGGGAAAATGCATCTCTGGTTGCATCTATAAGAGTTAAGAGTGAATAAATTCTAGAAATATATTCATCTTCAACTGTTAAC
Organism: Eurytemora carolleeae; assembly: GCF_000591075.1. Taxonomy (NCBI): domain Eukaryota; kingdom Metazoa; phylum Arthropoda; class Copepoda; order Calanoida; family Temoridae; genus Eurytemora; species Eurytemora carolleeae. The sequence goes on along the minus strand of NW_019396699.1, from coordinate 142,539 downwards.
ACAAAACAAACATTTCTGGAATAAAAACTTCATGAATTAAAACTTAACGTCAACAAATATCATTTTCAAAGTTATGACTTCATTCTTATAAAATTTGGAACTGCTTGGTAACAAGAAACTTAAAAAAAACTGTAAATAAAGAGAAAAAGGAAAATTTTAAACCCTTCAGTCCGCCTAATTTTGTTGTATAAACCGCGCTGGGTCAAGTATATAGTGGGTGCTCTAGACGGGCTGGTACAATGTAAAATGAAACCTTTTTCACCTGTAGTAAATCTGAATATTCATATATCCTATGGTATATCTATAGATATCCATGTATCCTGGTATATCGTGTATCCTGCATAGTATATCTGGTCAATGTATCCTATGGTTTATCTGGATATCCATGTATCCTATGGTATATCTGGATATCTATGTATCCTAGGGTATATCTGGATATCCATGTATCCTATGGTATGTCTGGATATACGTCTATCCTATGATATATCTGGATATCTATGTATCCTATGGTATATCTGGATATCCATGTATCCTATGGTATATCTGGATATTCGTTTATCCTATGGTATATCTGGATATCAATGTATCCTATGGTATATTTGGATATCCATGTATCCTATGGAATATCTGGATATCCATGTATCCTATGGTATATCTGGATATCCATGTATCCTATGGTATATCTGGATATTCGTCTATCCTATCATATATCTGGATATCCATGTATCCTATGGTATATCTGGATATCCGTCTATCCTATGGTATATCTGGATATCCTCCTATATTATGAAGTTAAGCCTTTATTATAAAATTAAACCTATATTATGAAGTTAAGCCTTTATTTTAAAACTAAACCTAGCTTATAGAATTAAGCCTATATTATGAAGTTAAGCCTTTATTATAAAATTAAGCCTATATTATGAAGTTAAGCCTTTATTATAAAACTAAACCTTGATTATGAGATTAAGTCCATATTACAAAACTAAACCTAAATTATAAAACTAAACTTATAAAACCAAACCTAGATAATAAAACTAAACCTGATTATAAGATTAAACCTGGATTTTAAAACTGAACCTATATTATGAAGTTAAGCCTTTATTATAAAACTAAACCTAGCTTATAAAATTAAGCCTATATTATGAAGTTAAGCCTTTATTATAAAACTAAACCTAGATTATAAGATTAAGCCTATATTACAAAACTAAACCTAGATTACAAATTAAGAATTTATTATAAAACTTAACCTAGCTTATAAAATTAAGCCTATATTATGAAGTTAAGCCTTTATTATAAAACTAAACCTAGATTACAAGATTAAGTCCATATTACAAAACTAAACCTAGATTAAAAATTAAGCCTTTCTTATAAAACTAAACCTAGATTATGAGATTAAGTCCATATTACAAAACTAAACCTAGATTATGAAGTTAAGCCTTTATTATAAAGCTAAACCTAGATTATAAGAATAAGTCCATATTATAAAACTAAAACTAGATTATGAAGTTAAGCCTTTATTATAAAACTAAACCTAGATTATGAGATTAAGTCCATATTATAAAACTAAACCTAGATTATAAGATTAAGTCCATATTACAAAACTAAACCTAGATTATAAAATTAAGCCTTTATTATAAAACTAAACCTAGATTATAAAATTAAGCCTAATTATTATAAAACTAAACCTAGATTATAAAAATAAACCTAGATTATAAAACTAAACCTAGATTATAAAAATAAACATAGATTATAAAACTAAACCTAGATTATAAAAATAAACCTAGATTATAAAAATAACCCTAGATTATAAAATTAAGCCATTATTATAAAACTAAACTTAGATTATAAGATTCAGCCCATATTACAAAACTAAACTTTGATTATAAAATTAAGCCTAGATTATAAAACTAAACCTAGATTATAAAATTAAGCCTAGATTATAAAACTGAATCTATATTATAAAATTAAGTCTATATTATAAAACTAAACCTAGATTATAAAAATAAGCCTAGATTAAAAAAATAAACCTGGATTTTTAAACTAAACCTAGATTACAAAACAAAACCTAGATCGTAAAACTAAACCTAGATTGTAAAACTAAACCTAGATTATACAACTGAAACAAGATTACAAGATTAAGCCCATATTACAAGACTTTACCTAGATTACAAAATTAAGCCTTTATTATAAAACTAAACCTAGATTATAAGATTAAGCCCATATTACAAAACTAAACCTAGATTAAAAAATTAAGCCTAGATTATATAACTGAATCTATATTTTAAAACTGAACCTAAATTATAAAACTAAACCTATAAAACCAAACCTAGATGATAAAACTAAACCTGATTATAATATTAAACCTGGATTTTAAAACTGAACCTAGACTGTAAAATTAAACCTAGATTATACAACTGAACCAAGATTATAAAACTAAACCTATATCATAAAACTAAACCTAGATTATAAAACTGAACCAAGGTTATAAAACTGAACCTAGATTATAAAACTAAACCTAGATTTTAAAACTAAACCTAGATTATAAAACTGAACCAAGGTTATAAAACTGAACCTAGATTATAAAACTAAACCTAGATTATAAAACTAACTCTTGATCATGAAAATTAACCTGGATAGTTAAACTAAACTATTTTACATTCCATTATAATTTTTTTTCTTAATTTTTTTCTACTTTATGATCTTATTCTTATTTTTTTGAATGTGTGCACTCTGTGCCTCCGAACCCTTTATGTATCAACTTAGAAACAAATTTTACTTCAAGGTTAAAAATTGTATATTCATAGAGAAATTATTCACACCTACAGACCTCTGCCAAGTTTGAAAATAAAGAAATGTATTTTCTGCAAAAACTTTCCAGCTTTTGAACACAAATAAATAGGTCTAGTAAAAAAATGTCAAAAGTTCATTTTTTAAACATTCAAATTTTGTAACTTAGATATTTTCTTCAAACTTGATGATGTAAACCTTAAATATTTTAAACTTAGATTCTTTGATCTAACAGAATTCATAGATTGAAATATTTTAGGTCTAAGACATTGGGTTGCAAAGGAATTGTGAAAAAAAGTGAGAAAAAAAAATTTATTCAGATTTGGAGTTGGTGGTGGGGGGTTGACAGAAATATATTAATAATTAATATTGTTAAAGGACAACTTAACTAAAGAACTGTGAATTATTAATAAAATTTCGAAAAGTTTAACAGAAATATCATCACAAAATTAAAGGGCCTGTTTTCTCTTAAAAAGACTGTTCGTGAAAAATTAAAGGGGGTATAGGCTTTCGTCGAAATGTAATCGATGGTGATCGCTACTAATCTTACTTCTACCTGTTGCGTCCATACCTCTTTTCTTTTTTTCGCAAACACTCCCTTTAAAAATTATGTTAAAAGCAGATTTCTAGATTTTTATCAAATTTTTTAGCAACGGTAATTGTTGAACTGTTGTTGACAGTTGAACAGTTATCTATGCGCATGTACTATGCACTCTTTTTCTGGTAACAATTTTAGTTTTTATTTAAGTTGCTTTTCAAATCACAATTCATCTTTGTTAAAAAAAAAGACTCAAAAGTTTTAGAACGATACAAATAGGGACTTTTTACAGCAAGTTCTTTCGATATCATTTTATAATTTAGAATGAAGTGAATTTAAATGGGATGGAATAACTCTATATTGAACAGAATTGAGAAGAATAACACAAAATGGAATAAAATATATATTATACAAAAGAATAGAATATAATACAAACATATACAAACAGATCAAAATAGAATATCTTCTAGCTGGATAAATTCAGTAACTAGCTGAAGTGCCCGGGGTTGCCCATGGAATTTAAAAGAAAATAGAAATTTGAAAACAAAAAATCAAATTTGGAAAAAAATGTTCGAATTTTTTAGCATTTATTTTTGGCCCGGGGGTACTCAAGGGCTCCCAGAACAAATTTCAGCCGATTTGGTCCAGCAGTTTGGGCAGCATTAGGTAACATATTTTTATAGATGTACAGAGCGGCCCATATCATATTAGATTATCTCCAATCTTTAACGCCAAAATACGCACGTATTACACGAAAAATTTTATGAAATTTTTCAAATAATTCATTCTTCTTAAATTTTCTGATTTGTCCCCCAAAGCGTAATTTAGACCCATTGACTTGGTCTAATTTGATTATATATATATATATATATATATTTCTATACATATATATGAGCGAAGTGGTTTATTATGTGGATACACACAGTCATAGATTCAGACTTTACTTCAATAACTTTTTGCTTCCTACATTATTTTTTTATTTTTAATCGTTATGTATTAGTTAATTGTAAGTTTCAAAAAGTGAAATGTATGGAGAGTCAACCTGTAGACCTGGCTAGTTCTAATTTATTTTTAGATTACAAAATTGAAAATTTATTTATTGTGGGTTTCGCCGAAATATATCTACCTATATATATGTACATTTAACATAGTATAGGAAAATAAATACTTTGTGTTTTTACCTCTCAGACCTGATTTGTTTAATACTCCAATACAAATACAGTGCAAGGTATTTGTTTAAATATAAACAAACTTTAAAGGGACTGTAAAGGAAAAATGAAAATTGAAATTGTCCATTTTTAAACATTGCAATAATTCTTTACATGAGGACCTAACTAGCCAGCAACGAAGTATAAATGAGTGCAATTTTAGTTAAAAAATCAGATTTTATTGAAATAGAACAAACACGTGTTTAATTAAATCTTCCCTGTAATCGATATGTTGGAATGAATTGAATGACTGACTAGCTAAATACAGCATTACTCACATTGTTACATTTTAAACATATTACAGTGTTTAAAGAAATCCTATTTATGTCGTTGTCCTATTTAAAAATAACAAAAGGCAATTCGAGCTTTCGAGCTAATTGAAAAATATTGATTTGATTGGATTTCATAAAACTTTGATAGAATCTGATAAATCTTTTATAAAAGTTAATAAAAAAGATGAGTTATACAGAGATTAGATTATCCCATATATATCTAGATTTATTCGTGCAAATTTCAGAACTTTTAGCTTTAGTTCTTAAAAACACTGACATAAACTTAAAATCGCCTGTTACGTGAGAGATAGCAGCCTTTCTACAGTTTTTTTTTATCATTGACAAATTTAATTTATAATTGTTCCTACACATTAAAATCTTGTTTTTCATCCTAAATTCAGAAAATTGATAAAATATAATAACATTTTTGCAATGTATATTATAACAAATGTATTAAAACAAGGGCGAATTGCAGACTCATAAGTCTGTAGGGTGGGAAGACGTCATTTAACAAATTTCATGTGAATTTGATGTTTTAATCAAGCTGATGCTCTCTCTCTCTGTCTAGTAATTCAACGCTGCCTGCGCGGAACTTCTTTTTGCTTCGGCCTCAGGGTTATTGTGAACGAAAAACCCTTAAATCCAAGAATGTAATGCAAGGAAAGTTAATTGCAATTGAGTATACTCGAGCATACATATTGAAACCAGTTCGCTCTGGGCGGAATTTGTAAACAAGAATAGATGCCTCAGTGTTCGTTTAGTATCTGAGGAGGTTAAAAGCATTAAATTTTGATAATTTTGAAAATTCACATAATAGTTTCCTATGACCAGAATATTTCATTGATTATTTATGTGAAAGATGGATCCCATGCCAGGCTTCTACTTCCGTCTTGTGTTTACATTACCGCCCAGTGACAGAACACTGCAGTACAAAAGATGCGTACACCTCTGAAATACCTTTCCTTGCATAAAATCCTTGCTTAAATCTTGAAAAGACGACATCTAGTGTTCTTTCTGTATTGTTATTAATCTATGGATCCGAATTAGAGTGCAGGTTCTTTATTTGTCTTTGGATAAGGGAATAGGAGCAGTTCACTCACGGGCAGCCGTAGTACATTTAAATTTCCGCGCGATCTCGTTAGCTATCGATGTCAATACAATCACTATCAAACAAGGCACAATCTCCGCCCGTATATTTTAACGAGAACTTCTAATACTTTCTTCTAATACCGTAATCAAAGCAGAGTCTTAATCAACTGAGATTTATTTAGTAGTTCGTTTTAGAAATGAGTTATTTACAGGGTAATTACACGTTATGCGCTGTTATATATCTATAATGTAGTCAACAATCACAATATGGGTATGACAGAGTTATATATATATAACATGGAATGGGTTAATTACAATACAGGATTTGCGTAATTACTAAATGAACAAGATACAACGTAAATTACAATAGGCCTCAATTTTTGCTACACAGTGATCGAGAGTACCATATTATTATTTTAAAAATAAATGTAAAAAACCACTGACTTATTCTGTGTTTAAGAAATTTCGTTCATAATTGCAATGACTCAATCTACTAAAACGTGTTTTGTTCTGAAATATTAATTGTTTATTTTTTAATAAAATCAAATCTCTAACCTACAGTTGTGTTATTGAATCCGTTTCACAGTCTTACCCCCAAAGGACGAGACTTCAGAGACTACTGTATGTAATTTTTACTGTCTGTTTACTCATATTCATGATTTCTTTTAACAAAACCTTTCTTTCCAGTTAAAGACTACATTGAAAAGTCTTAATTTAACCTTGGGATTGTAATATTTAAAGATTTTGAAGTCGCATTTACAGTCTTATCTCTTGAGCGTAACCATGCATTATTGTAAACTTTCAGAATGCTGCCGGAGAAATATATGTTTTTAAATATATAGTTCTCAAAGTCAGGTGTTTCAGAATACTACAGAAGAAATATATGTTTTTAAATATATAGTTCTCAGTCAGGTGTTTCAGAATACTACAGAAGAAATATATGTTTTTAAATATATAGTTCTCAGTCAGGTGTTTCAGAATACTACAGAAGAAATATATGTTTTTAAATATATAGTTCTCAGTCAGGTGTTTCATAAAGTTGATCTTAAAAAATCTAAACCGAATTGATAGATAGATAGATAGCAGGATGTAAAGTATAAAATATCATTTATTTTTATACGCAAATGGGTATGCCTTATTTCAAAGTTAAGAAGTATCGTATTGATGCAATTAACCACCCCCCCCCCCTTTCCACCCTTGGTTTTCTTTAACAGGTGAGATTAACATATTTTCATTTTCAATATATTTCCTAAATTAGATTCGTTATTATGTAATTCTAGTTACATCAAAGCCGAGAATACTAAAATAATACTGTTTATAATGTAGAGAATATACAACCCTGTTAAAACCAATCTACCTGTTGAATTTTTTCTCCAGGACACAGGTTTAGTACGGTGTTGCTCTCCAGTTCAGGTTTTAACCTGGAGATTCAAACCATACCCGCCCCCGGAGCAATATATATACTATACAATATGTGATACTATCTACAGGGTTACCTAGAAAGAATGAGACTTCAGAGACGACTGTACGGAATTTATTCATGATTGCCTTCCACTTATTTCTTTACAAATTGTAAAACTATACAATTAAAAGACGATACGAAGAAACGTAAAGTATATAAACAATAAAATGGTTTGGCTGTAAAGTAAGATAAATAATAAATATGTTATCGAAATTAAAGATTTAAAGCTGAGACTGTATATTATCTTTAGATTAATTTTGGTAGGAAAACATATAAAATTAAAAACCCAAGCTAAAGGGACTTCAAGCATAATTTATGCGACCTTCTATTTTTTAATAAAATTGAATCCCCGATTCACTTTAATCACAACAGTGACTTTAAAGCTTTTATAAACTCAACACACTTTAAAGTTAGCACCGCTTTCTTAGCTTGAAAAAGTGTTCATTATTGAAAATATTCTCTTTTTGTTTGTGAAGAAATAATGCATAAATTATAAATAAACCACAATTGAAAAGAATTGATTTATACGGAGAAGATGGTGGATATCTCAATATTCTTCATCTGACAAAGCTAACAAGGGTACCGTTGTAAATCGGTCATGTTCCCATTTTTAAATGGAGTGTTACTTTAAATTTCGTAAACAGTCCCTTTAAGACTGGCAAACTATGATAAGACTTTCTGCAATTTTAAATGAGTCGCAAAAAAATGTTGAAAACTTTTTCCGTAGATCATTGTTGTTGAATGTCGAGTGACAATATGCTGAAGAAAAATGTTAATTTTTTCAAGTCATCGCGGTAATTTAGTTCAACTGTCATCTTATTCTTAACCTTGATTTACCCTTGGATTTTTCCTAAACTAAAAGAGACTATCAACTAAATTCAAGTGACAGCTTTTATTCTTCTATTAAAAAAAATTAATTCATTTTTAAATGAATTCTTACTCGATCTTTCATAAATTTTTCTTAACTTTATTAAATTTTATCTAAATTGTTTTGTTCAATCCATTTTCAAATCTCTTCCGAAAGATGTGTTAAGTTTTTTATTCAAATCATTATTTTAGCCATTTTTATTCTAAATTTTTTGTTTTATTAATGCTTATTTTCAGAAATTATGTTATAACTATAATAAAACTAAAATTTTCAGTACATAAATTTATTAATTTTTATCCTAAATTAAATTAACAAAATGAACAAAGCATTTGCTGTGAAACATTTAAAGCGCGGAATATGTATTTTTATCCTGATAAAACTAATCATGTTCCTGCAGAACGTTGTCTTCCCTAAACCCGTATTTACCAACTCCAGGTAAAGACAAATACATTTCATAGATGGACATTTCATAGAAAAAGAAATGCAAAGGTAAGACATTTCATAGATAGGAAATTTCATAGAAAAGGAAATTCAAAAACAGGACATTTCATAGACAGAGTAGACTTACAGAGTAGACTTTCCATAGACAGGACATTTCATAGACAGACCAGATTTTTCATAAAAATGACATTTCATGGACAGAGTAGATTTATCATAGACAGGACATTTCATAGACAGTATATTTTTCATAGACAGGACATTTTATAGACAGACCAGATTTTTCATAAAAATGACATTTCATGGACAGAGTAGATTTATCATAGACAGGACATTTCATAGACAGTAGATTTTTCATAGACAGGACAATTCATAGACAGACTAGATTTTAGAAGCAAACAAGAAATCAACAATATGTTATGTTTAAAGCAAAAATATATATTATGTGTGGAGTAAATCCAAAAAACCGATATTTCTTTCAAGGTCAAAATGTTGCACAGTGTACCAAGATCAATTGTTTTAAAAATGTCTGTTCTAAACATTGCTGTTCTTATGCAAATAAAACCGACTCAACAATTATTCAAATACGATGAACATTTAAAAAAAAAATATTTTCAGGATCAGAATATTGCAAAGTTTAATGAAAATAAAACTTGAACATTATACAGTTTGGAAATCTTGAAAGTTGTATTAATTTAAATAAAAACAAAAACGGATTCAAAACAATTAATAACACTAACTCTAGGACGGATTCAAAACACTTAATAAGACTAACTCTAGGACGGATTCAAAACAATTTAAAAGATTAACTCTAGGACGGATTCAAAACAATTAATAAGACTAACTCTTGGGCGGATTCAAAACAATTAATAAGACTAACTCTAGGACGGATTTAAAACAATCAATAAAACTAACTGTAGGACGGATTCAAAACAATTAATAAGACTTACTCTAGGACGGATTACCCCCTGGAGAAGATTTACAATGATGAGACCGGAACCTTCCAGCTCATTGATCAACCGGATGCGTCCTTCCTTCTTAAACCCAGAGAAGGATGTGTTAAGGGACAGAGCTCGGTTTTCATGGCTCTTTCCTCTCCTAAAAACACAGAGAAAAGAGACGCACTGAGGTATTCAATAGACTTTTAAAGGGGCTGTCTACGTATTTTCAAGTGAAGCTCAACTTAAAACAGAACACTCCAGATTCACAATTGCGCCCTTTAGGCTTTCGTTTATACAAAACAGACAAATTAAGTAATTAGCAGAATTCACCAACAGTCCCTTTAAGATAAAATGATGTTAGGCATTGGAATACGGTATATTAAAGTCATAAAAGGCCCAAATAGATGTTAAATAAAACTTCTACTTAACGAATATTGAAAGAAAGGAAAGTTTCAGCCATTTGTGTAATAATTAAAAATACGCAAAAATTGTTAAAATTAAGATTGGAATTACCAAGCTTCAATGTGAAACAAAAACAAGATTAATAACAGAAAAAATGTTTAATTTTAGCCTAAACTAGGGCTTTTTGATTTACTTTTGAAGCTCCGCGGTTCAATTCCCGTACCGGGTTGACATTTATTTCTGTAGAGGCTAGTGAAATTTATGTGACTGTACGTTAAGTTTGCTAATTATATTTATATATTCCTCCAAAAAAACTGCATTAACCCTTTCTTTTAAACAAATGGTGTTTTGTATCTTCCATCATTCCATGGTATATAAACTAGCTAAAAAAATCGGTGTAATTTTACAAATAATAGCTCTGCCTGGAATTTAAACTTTTTCTTAAATATTTTTATACCAAACTAAGAACATTTTCGTGGTTCCTCGAGTTCCCTAACCAAAAGGAATTGAGTATTTGCCTCTGATTTTCTCATACCTATATCTTTCTATACTCTGATACTCTGATTTTCTCATACCTATATATTTTTTAACTATGAATTATGTTAGATGACATAATCTTAGTTTGGAATATCAAAGGAATGCGCCCTCAGGGGGCAATTAGATATATAGGGATTAGAAAATTTAAGTTTGAAGCAAAGACTCGATTCCTTTGAATTTTATCGATTCAGAAGTTCGTCGGTCTGGTCGGATATAGATATAGATACATACATAATACCTTGAATGTTCAGGAAGCAGTTTGAAGAATTGGAAGATGTAAAACTAGTTTTCTTGCTCGGGAAGCTGAGCAGCTCAGAGCAGCAACAAAAGCTGCAAGAAGAACAGCTGCTTCATGGAGATATTATACAGAACTCAGGTAAATAGCAGCTGCAAGCAGAACAGCTGCTCCATGGAGATATTACACAGAACTCAGATAAATAGCAGCTGCAAGCAGAACAGCTACTCCATGGTGATATTATACAGAACTCAGGTAAATAGCAGCTGCAAGCAGAACAGCTACTCCATGGTGATATTATACCGAACTCAGGTAAATAGCAGCTACAAGCAGAACAGCTGCTCCATGGTGATATTATACAGAACTCAGGTAAATAGCAGCTGCAAGAAGAACAGCTACTCCATGGAGATATTATACAGAACTCAGGTAAATAGCAGCTGCAAGATGGTGATATTATACATAACTCAGGTAAATAGCAGCTGCAAGCAGAACAGCTACTCCATGGAGATATTATACAGAACTCAGGTAAATAGCAGCTGCAAGAAGAACAGCTACTCCATGGAGATATTATACAGAACTCAGGTAAATAGCAGCTACAAGCAGAATAGCTACTTCATGGTGATATTATACATAACTCAGGTAAATAGCAGCTGCAAGCAGAACAGCTACTCCATGGAGATATTATACAGAACTGAGGTAAAAAGCAGCTGCAAGCAGAACAGCTGCTACATGGTGATATTATACAGAACTCAGGTAAATAGCAGCTGCAAGCAGAACAGCTGCTCCATAGAGATATTATACAGAACTCAGGTAAATAGCAGCTACAAGCAGAACAGCTGCTCCATAGAGATATTATACAAAACTCAGATAAATAGCAGCTGCAAGCAGAACATCAGCTCCATCGCAAAATGCAGTCCTCGATATCAAAAAATTCCAGCATGTTAGCAGGGTATTGTAGTTCTCGTGTAGAATGAATGACGACCCTTTTTCATTTTTCTCATGTTAATTGGTTCTCACCGATCTGTAAAATATTGTGTATGGTCAAAGTTCATCTCACAAAACTAAAATTTTAAGGTTAAAGGGAGTTTTCGCGAAAAATGAAAGGATGTATCGGTTATCTATTTTAATTCGATAACGATTGCAATTAATTTTTCTTATATCTGCATTCTGCATACCTATTTAAGGAGAAACTATACCCAAAAGTATGGGACCCATACAAAAATAAACATATAAAAGTAAAATTAGTAGCTTAATTGATCCCCTTTCATTTTTCGCCAACACTCTCTTTAAGTAGAAAAATTGTTTTCTTAGAGAAACATATTCCTATGTTCCTACGACTACGGATTATGTGGGATAAGTCAGGAAAAAAATATGCTTGATTATTCTGTCACTTCCACCATACTCTCCACACCCTCATCCATCTTGAAAGGGATTATTGGCGAGTTAGATAAAAAATATTTATTGTAATTTGATGCAATTATTTAAATTTCAGTTCTTATACGTACTTTGCTTCCTTTCCGTCATTTACTTCCTTTCCGTCTTTTACCTCCGTTCCGTCTTTTACTTCCTTTCATTCTTTTATTTCCTTTCCGTCCTTTACTTCCTTTCCGCTTTTTTCTTTCTTTCCGTCCTTTACTTCTTTTCCGTCTTGTACTTCCTTTCCGTCCTTTACTTCTTTTCCGTCTTTTACTTCCTTTCCGTCCTTTACATCCTTTCCGTCTTTTACTTCCTTTCCGTCCTTTACTTCTTTTCCGTCTTTTACTTCCTTTCCGTCTTTTACTTCCTTTCCGTCCTTTACTTCCTTTCCGTCCTTTACATCCTTTCCGTCTTTTACTTCCTTTCCGTCCTTTACTTCCTTTCCGTCCTTTACTTCCTTTCCGTCCTTTACTTCCTTTCCGTCTTTTTCCAACACTGTTTGAACGTACTTTTTTGTACTTTATGTCATGTCTTGTACGTCCTTTCGTCCTTTTTTTGTGCGATAATTTCGATGTTACGTCCTATTTTGTACGATACTACTCTTACTTCCTGCTTGTCTGATTTGTCCTACTTTTCTAATACATCTTATACATTCATATGTCCTATTTGTCAAATACGTAAAATATGTCATATTCGTCCAACAAGCCTTACATGTCCAATTCGTCCAATACGTCTTATATGTCCTATTTGTCCAATACGTCTTATATGTCCTATTTGTCCAATACTTCTTATATGTCCTAATCGGCCAATAGTTCTATTTAGTTTTACAAGTAAAATATTTATTGCAGTACCTTCTACATATGTCATATGCAGCGGGTCCCTAAAATATAATAAAAAACCATAAATCAAGCTCGTAGCAATTTTTTTTATACCGTACTGGTACACGTTGTTGTTTTGTTACCCCTTTCAAAATTTGTAAAAGATCCCTTGAAGAATAAACCTAAGAACAATTCTGTTTAGAGAAAAAAAATAACAACAATATTCTTTTCTTTGTTTTCTTCATTCAAGGGCAAATAAAATAGTTGAATAAAATATCCCAATAAATCTCCAAATCATTTGATTAAAACTTGCTTTAACAAGTTCTTTCAGATGGATATGTCATAAAAGCCCTTTTAAATAGATTATCTCAGGCTGTTGAGGAATCGGGTCTTTGCCACAAACTCTGATTTTTTAATCCCTACATCTGAGAAACCCAATCAGTAGACCTTATGATATTTCAAACCATGAATTCTATACCAAATAATTTTAAATGTTAAAGGTTTACACCATCAGCTTGAAAAGTTAGAGTCTTTATAATTGTCAGAGCCTCAGTACCCTTCTCAAAACATGTGAATCACGCCTGAAATCTCGTATGGTTTCAATCATGACGCCTTTTATTGTAAATCTATTATTAAGAACAACAAACGGGATAAATTTTATGTAAAAATTAAATAAGAGGACCTACAAGGTCGCACAGTCGTACCAGCAATGTCGCACATATTTTAACTTTAACAAGTTCAATGTGATGTTAAAAAACGTGCTGTTTAAAGAAAATGTAAATTGTAAAAATGGATTTTTAAGTTCACCACATGAGAAACGAAACCTTCTGTTTGTTGCAGTAATTCTATTTTCTTTTGAATAAAATCTTCCGACTCGAGAATTAGACAGGATTAGGCTTGAAGGGGGGGGGGGGGGGGCAATGCGCGCCCTTAGATTTTACAACTTAAATGAATAATTTGTTTTTAAAATAACAAATTTAAATGAAGTCGGTAGTTACACATAAAAATACTCTATATTTGCGGTGATAAGCTTGAAAATACTAAAAAGTTGTATATAAAGGTAGGGGACGGAAGAATGTCATTTGTGGATAGCTAGGAAGTTCTACGGGTGCAGTCTCCCTTCCCTCCCTCGCAAGGGTTGAAAAGGATGGAAATGGTTTAGGAAGTGACAGATGAATATCGAATATATAGATTATAGATACTCCAAGATAAATGGTTTTTAGAAGAGATAAATGCAAGATCCAGGGCCTACAGACAAATCCGTCTTGACAGCCCAGGTTTTGGAGTAGATGGGTATCAGAGTATAGATAGATTTATGTTTTACATACAGTTGTCATGTATATCAATACAACGAAGACGACTTTCTATTTCAATTTTTGATTTTTACCAAGCTTACAAGCACCATAGTTATACACGATCATCTAAACCAAGCCTCTCTTTGTTTACTATTAACTCGCAATTTGAAAAAACCAGACCACTGTACTATATGCACAATCTACGTACATATGATTTGATTGCATCTAGAAAAGTGAAAAAAGTATGGTCTGAAAAATTCACTTCATAGCTAGAAATTCGTTTAATTCACGTACTGTATACAATTACAGTACAGTTCGGTCTGGTCGAGCCGGTACACATTTGGTTGAATTGGTCTGCGAATATTGGTTAAGCATATAATGCGTAAATAATTTCTACGATATTTTGATTGAATAAAAATATTTACTAGATGTTGTTCTAATCCATTCTGTATTTCTCAATGTTTTTGACAAAAATTAGATTAAGACTGAAAATATGAATAATAAAAAAAGCTTTTACTCCTCACTATACACACATAAATTTTCCTAATACAGTCATAATTCAGGGGTAAATATTTTATAAAATTAGTATTTAAAGACTNAGTAGGACATGATGAACTGGCAAATATGTTCTCCTCTTTTTGATACTTTCTCCCGGAAAAATCATAAATTTTTCATAACTCACCAAACTAATAAAAAAAACCATTTAAAATATTAGGAACAAAATGCTAATAAAAAACAAAAAAAAAACACCTGTAGAGTGTAAAATCATAGTGCAAATTGCAATGAGAATAATTATAAGATAGTCTTGCGCTTGGGTTTGGCCTAAAACAGTGAGTAGCAAAGAATGAAAATGATGTTCACAGTTAAATTATAGATATAACTATACTAATCATAGATATAACTATACTAATTATAGATATAACTATACTAGTTAAATTATAGATATAACTATACTAGTTAAATTATAGATATAACTATACTAGTTAAATTATAGATACAAGAAAATTCAAGGCGCTTCGCGCCCTTCTTTCTAGCCTTAGAGGGCGCTTCGCGCCCATCTTCTAAATTAGTTGTGAACATGTTCTCTTTGTGTACATCGTAAAACAAAACAAAAATAATTCGCGGATTTTCACAAAAAATTTCGTGGATTTTAAAAATTTTTAAAAATTTAATGGAGATCTAATTTTGATGGAGACAAATATTTGAAATTTTGATCATTCATAAACCTTCCCTGGGGTCCCTAGATGTCCCACAAAAAATTTGGGCCCGATCGGTTCAGCCGTTTTGACGCTTATTGGATACAAACAGACAGACAAGCCAAATTTATATATAGATATAACTATACAAATTTTACTTCTTTAGTTGATGAAAATTCTTGATAAATAAGCTTTAATTTTAACATTAATATTTTAGTAATGGATGCTTACTACACGCTGGCATACAAGTCTCTCAGTGGATTCATTTGGGTCAACAGGTAGAAATCTTTAAAAAAAAACAGGAAAAAAGTGTAAAGGGAAAAAAAACCTGGAAACGTTTTACGTTAAATGATTTTTAAGACACAGTATAGCCTTCAAAATCAAGATTACTGATGGAATTATCAAAAATCTTACATTTTAAGAATTTTTCCTTAAAGACTTTTAATGAGTCAATTTTTAAAAAGGGACTATTAAATCATTATATGTGAGAACATTCAAAAATAATATCAATGGTTTGCAGCCATTCCCTTTAATTCTTTTTCAAAGAAAGCAAAGAAAAAAACGGCCAATATATGTATTATTTTAACGACAATTACAATTATTAGAAAGAGGTTTTAGGGTTAATTGATAAAGGTTTTCTTTCTTTGCACTGTACATTGTACATAATCTAGAGTTAAAGTGCACAGACTGTACAAATTAATGTTTACCAAGAATGTAATGCAAGGAAAGTTGATTGAAGATGCGTATACTCTGCGTACATTTTGAAACCAGTTCTCTCTGGGCGGAATTTGTAAACAAGAAAAGATGCTTCAGCGTTCGCTTAGTATCCGATGAGGTTAAAAGCATTGAATTTTGATAATTTTGATAATTCACATAATAGTTTCCTATGACCAGAATATTTAATTGATTATTTATGTGAAAGATGGATCCCATGGCAGGCTTCGACATCCGTCTTGTGTTTACATTACCGCCCAGAGACAGTACACTGCAGTACAAAAGATGCGTACACCTCTGAAATAACTTTCCTCGCATTAAATCCTTGATGTTTACCAAGTTTTGTTTTTCCCTTTCAACTAATAATTCGAAAACTAATCCTCTAAAGTTTATATTCTGTTTCTATGTTTAGATCTCGATACAGATTTAAAGGGAGAGACCGGCTATGTAAGGTAGTTAAACTGAGTATGCAGTGTTGTGGAAAAACTCTTTAGGGTTCATTTGAGACATATATAAACTTTTAAAAAATCTGTAAATCCTAAGGTTGAGGGCAAAGTCGGCGATCAAAATCGTATTTTGGGTGGATACGTTTTCAGAATTAGTTTTTAAAAATTATTAAATAACGACGACAAAAAATGTAAGCAAAATTCTGCAGTAAACTAATTAGCTGTTTGGGAACAGGTTGAGAAAATAATAAAAATTAACTCTTATCATCGAAAATAAGTAATCTTATTCAATTATTAGTTTCTATAAGCTCTCTTTAATCATAAAGATTTTCTGCGGATTTTCTGGAATTTTTAATAAAAAGACGATATTTGAAGAATTTGAAGAAATCTGCGAACAAATTTATAGAATATAAGAAATTCCATATAATGATGAAAAAGAAAATAATTTATTTTAACTTCGATTTATTGACAAATTTCTTTTGAGAAATATGTTCCTAAACATGTAATTAGTTTACTATAGAATGTATACTATATTTTTTGTCGTCTTTATTTAATAATCTAAAAAAAATCCGATTCTGAAAACATTCCCATCCACATTCATGATTTTGAACGTCGACTTTGCGTTTAAACTCAGTATATATCGTGGAAAAGTTTTATATGTGTCAAATGAATCCTAAAGAACTTGTCCAAAACACCCCATACTCAGTTTAACTACCTTACATAGGCGGTCTGTCCCTTTAAAATAAGAATTTTTCCAAGCTGAAAAATGAAATTAATAAATCAGAAAATTTATTTTGTTTCTTGTTTTTTGTGCTTGGGTTTACAGCAAAATTGGGAAACCGTTCAATGAAAATTTAGCTCTTTTCATGAAATTTTACATAAATCTATTTCGCGAAAAAAAATTTCGCAAAAAATTCGCGAAAATAAAAAATACAATTTTTCGCAAAAGTCCAGCATATTTTTCTTTCTTCACTAAATTCCGTACCGGATGAGACTTCAGAGACGATTGTACGGAATTTATTAAGTCCATTTCCTTGCATTCAGGGGGTTCCTTGCAGGCCAAAACTGACTTATTTCTGTGCTTAATCATTTAATAAACCATCAAAGTATTTAATTGATAGCAGAAACCAAAAATCAAGCTTCAAATCGTTATACTTTAAGAGTTTTGGTCCTATTTATACAGTCTCTTTCTTGTTGGCCGACAGACTTTTGGTTTGGAGATGAAACAGGGTTTCTACTGGATATTCAGAATTCTAAAGAGCAGAAATTAATTGGAAAAAAGTAACATTCAGACAAACAAGAAACTGTCTTTGAATATATTTATGATCTTTAAAACCACATAAAGGAATTGAGTCTTTGTAACAAAATCAAATATTTAAACCCCAATATCTTTAGAACCCAATGTTGTAAACCTTTGATATTTTAAACTTTTATTATTTGATTTAACAGAATTCATAGTTTGAAATATCTAAGGCCTACAACATTTGATTCCAAATATATAGTGATTAGAAAATCAGAGTTTGTGGCAAAGACTCAATTCCTTTATAGAAGAAAAGAACGAACACTGAATAGTTGTTCTCTTGAAGCAGTTGAAATAATATTCGCAAATTCAAACCTCTGCCTAAAATAGAAAACTTCATACCCAGTGCACTATCCTAGGATACCAAGGACAAATCTCCGAAACAAGGGAGAAATATTTAGCCTTGAATTCAATAGCTTTTTACTGTGCAGCATGTTAACTGTACAGCTGTGTCTTTAGGAATTTGTCCAGCTAAGCAGTATAGTAATAAGCAAATATGTAATTATTGGGAAATTTTTTCAAATTATTTTCAGGTATTGTGGAAATGTTGATTACATTGTAAAGATTGATGACGATGTAAAAGTAAATCTTCCAGCTCTCAGATCCAAGATGACCGCCAAGTACCCAGCAGGGCCCCCTCCTACTGTACAGTGTCCCAGCGTAATGCGCAACATGCGACCCTGGCGGCACAATCATACAAATACAGTTATGGGAAAGTGGAGCGTTACAAGGTGATATTTGAATACCCTATTATTTGTCACAAAGAATGGAGAGTATAAAGAGAATGAGAGAGATAAAGAATGCCAGATCAGATAAAAATACTTAAGAATAAATCTTGAATACACAGATTATGGTTCGGTTTAGCCGTGGGTTATCTAAAATGACTTTACTGAACAGATATGACACTAGACACCATCCACTCAATATCTATTCTCTGTCTAACTCCATATCTATTCTCCATCTGACTCCATATCTATTCTCAGTCTGACTCCATATCTATTTTCTGTCTGACGATCCATATCTATTCTCTATCTCACTCCATATCTATTTTCTATCTCACTCCATATTTATTCTCTGTCTAACGATCCATATCTATTTTCTGTCTCACTCCATATCTATTCTCTGTCTGACTCCATATTTATTCTCTGTCTGACGATCAATATCTATTTTCTATCTCACTCCATATCTATTTTCTATCTCACTCCATATCTATTTTCTATCTCACTCCATATCTATTTTCTATCTCACTCCATATCTATTCTCTATCTCACTCCATATCTATTTCTGTCTGACTCCATATCTTTTCTCTATCTAACTCCATATCTATTTTCTGCCTCACTCCATATCTATTCTCTATCTCACTCCATATCTATTTTCTGTCTGACTCCATATCTATTTTCTGTCTGACTCCATATCTATTTTCTTTCTGACTCCATATCTATTTTCCGTCTGACTCCATATCTATTTTCCGTCTGACTCCATATCTATTCTCTATCTCACTCCATATCTATTTTCTGTCTGACTTCATATCTATTTTCTGTCTGACTCCATATCTATTTTCTGTCTGACTCCATATCTATTTTCTGTTTCACTCCATATCTATTTTCTATCTCACTCCATATCTATTTTCTGTCTCACTCCATATCTATTTTCTATCTCACTCCATATCTATTCTCCGTCTCACTCCATATCTATTTTCTGTCTGACTCTATATCTACTCTCCGTCTGACTCCATTTCTATTCTCTATCTCACTCCATATCTATTTTCCGTCTGACTCCATATCTACTCTCCGTCTGACTCCATATCTATTCTCTATCTCACTCCATATCTATTTTCCGTCTGACTCCATATCTATTCTCTGTCTGACTCCATATCTATTATAGGACTGAGATGTCAAGACGAGTTCATCCTGATTTTTGCCCTGGTTGGCTTTACTACACTACACCAAAGGTACAGTTTTATCATATCTTCATTTTATGCTTCAAAGATATGAAAGCTAATATTTTGTAAAAGTTATCTTAAAGAATTTTTAAGACAGAATTAAAAAAAATGTTTAAAATAGTTATACAATTTATAAAAAAAAAAAAAATTTTAGAAATTATTATGAAAATAATGCTAATAATGATTGAGGATGATTTGTTTTGAAAATAAGTTAAATGATATTTTGATCCTGGTTTTAATAATTAATTATCTGTGTGTTCAGGCCGGATTAGCTCTGGTGCATATTGCAGCTGAAACTGCACAGGTAGACATTGAGGCGACATTCTTTCAATTTAAACTCTACTTAAGTCTGGTTTTCTACATTTTTGTCACTGAAACTCTGTTTAAGTTAATAACTAAACTTAACTTTAGATTTTTCTTTCGGGATTTATATTACACTCTTAGATTGAGTTATCAATGATAAAATTTTGTTTGATTCATAGACCCATGTCTTATTTTCCACACTTAGATTAATTACAAGAAGTTCGGTTTATTTATGAAGTCAACTTTCGATTTCAATTTTGTTTTATATCAAGTTTTTAAACAGCATTGATACACAAAAACTTGGAAACAAAAAGAAGCGCCAATTTAAAAAGCTTTTCTTTAATTACTTATAAATTTGTGTACGGTTGCTAACAATTAAAACTTAAATAAAAAGTCGTCTTCATTATATTGATATAATAGCCTACCACCGTATTAAAACTATAATTAAGTTCAATATTTTACAATTATGTCTTGTGTTCTTCACTTAAATTACATATTCAATAGAGTAAAGTTAAGTTTGAAAAGTTTGTGCACCTTATTTAGTACAGAGCTGAGTTACCCACAGACATGACTATGTGAGATATATTCATTATTTTTCCTACGTTAAGAGGGTTTCCTCTGTTGCAAAATTAAAGAAAATTTAATTTACTAGACATTTTCAAATTTTGGCAGATTTTTTATTTCGAATTGACGCATTTTCAAAAAAAGCATATAAATAATAGGGCAATTTAAACCTTAAAGAGGTTTAGGACGTTCTTGGAGCCTCATCCTTTATTAGTATTAATACTAAACCCTATTTGGCCTGGGGGGGGGGGGGCAATTTAACCCCCCTTTCATTTTCTTGCGATAAATCAAAGAAGTATTTGAGCTAGGAAGTTTAAATTTTCTGGCTTTTCTAACTAACACATGCCCCTCACTTACTCACTGAGTCCTCAGTCCAAAATGCCTTATTTTACCTATACCAGACTAAATATATATTTAGACCTACTCCCAAACATTGGATTTCGACATTTTACAGCTCTTTTGAAAGCCTATAACAAAAGCAAGCAGATTGCACAAATTTGCAAAGAAATTTTGCGCAGATTTTTGCACAGACGCGTTCAAAGGGAATTTTCACATTTTCAGATTTCTTGAATACACATTTAGGTTTTAAACATTTTGGAAATGTTTTTGCTTATTTGAAGGGCTTTTCAAAAATGTGTAATTTGTTGCAATTTGAGCAATTTTTTTCTTGCAAATTTTTGCTTTGTAACTAGATTTCGCAATAAATATTTGGGTTTTGCAAATTTGTCATTTTTTGCACATTATTGAAGAAGAGCCCAAGGGCTTTCCAAAAACGTATCAAATGCTTCAGCTTTGTATCACAATAAGAAAATAGAGAGGGGGTTAATTTTACCCCCCNCCCCGAGGCAGACGTCAGGCTAAATAGGGTTAAAAGTCATGGTCTGTTATAGAATTCAGTATTTCACAATTACATTTATATTTTCTTTCAGATAAATTATTTTTTCTCAAATTAGAACAATATATATTCCACAAAGAAATGCACAGAGAAAAAAAGCGATACTTTTTGGTCTGAAATCTGTGCCTTTAGCGCGCAAACGTGTTTGTTTCCTCTGAAGGGTTTAACCAAAGAAAACCAAAAATGTTTAGTAATTTTACTTTTTTTAGGAACTGAAAGCTGTGACTAAGCTGGATGATATTTACGTTACAGGCTTTCTAAGGTTGGTTTTTAAATGCCCGGCATTATTAAAATTTTAAGAGAAAGGTCGGCGAAATGTTAAACATAATCTTTAATTATAATATTTTGCTCTATGGTTTTTCTGGCCTTAGTTCTCTGCTATTTATTTTATCTCCCTAAGTTGTCTGGTTTTTTATTGTCTGGTTTATTATATCCCTAAATTGTCTGGTTTATTATATCCCTAAATTGTCTGGTTTATTTTATCCCTAAATTGTCTGATTTATTTTATCCCGAAGTTGTCTAGTTTATTTTATCTCCCTAAGTTGTCTAGTTTATTTTATCCCAAAGTTGTCTGGTTTAAATTATCCCTAAGTTGTCTAGTTTACTTTATCCCTAAGTTGTCTAGTTTATTTTATCACTAATTTGTCTGGTTTACTTTATCCCTAAGTTGTCTAGTTTATTTTATCACTAAATTGTCTGGTTTATTTTATCCCTAAGTTGTCTGGTTTATTTTATCCCTAAGTTGTTTAGTTTATTTTATCCCTAAGTTGTCTAGTTTATTTTATCCCTAAGTTGTCTAGTTTATTGTATCCCTAAGTTGTCTAGTTTATTTTATCCCAAAGTTTTCTAGTTTATTTTATCCCTAAATTTTCTGGTTTATTTCATCCCTAAATTGTCTGGTTTATTTTATCCCATAGTTCTCTGGTTTATTTTATCCCATAGCTCTCTGGTTTATTTTATCCCATAGTTCTCTGGTTTATTTTATCCCAAAGCTCTCTGGTTTATTTTATCCCATAGTTCTCTGATTTATTTTATTTCGTAGTTCTCTGGTTTATTTTATCCCATAGTTCTCTGGTTTATTTTATCCAGTAGTTCTCTGGTTTATGTTATCCCATAGTTAACTGGTTTATTTTTCCCATAGTTCTCTGGTTTATTTTATCCAGTAGTTCTCTGGTTTATTTTATCCCATAGCTCTTTGGTTTATTTTATCCCATAGTTCTCTGGTTTATTTTATCCCATAGTTCTCTGGTTTATTTTATCCCTCAGTTCTCTGGTTTGTTTTACCTTTCAATTCTCTGGGTTTTTTTGATATAATTGGGTAAGAGCATAGATTAACGAAAATACAGATAAAACACGCATGCCGCTTTGAATTACAAGATAGACAGAGTGTTTGTTCTAACTCCTTTGGGCTTCTGCCTCAGAGTTGTTGTGAACAAAAAATCCCCATAATCTTGAAAAGACGACATCTTGTGTTCTATCTATATTGTTATTAGTCAATAATTTCTTTCAATAAGATAGATAAAGACAAGAATTTTTTTAAATAAGATAGATAAAGACAAGAATTTCTTTAAATAAGATAGATAAAGACAAGAATTTCTTTATGTGAGATAGAGAAAGACAAGAATTTCTTGAAATAAGATACAGTGAAACCCTTAATAACGAATACATCGGAAGAATTTATGTCGTCTTGACAATTTTTCAATGAGTTTGATACTATATTACGTAAATTTCAGTATTTGCGAAAATAAATAAATAGCCATGAATATGCGGGAACAGTTTTAAAGAGTTCCATGTAATCATTCAATTAAAAAACTAAATATCTGCAACATTCCATTATCAGAAAGTGAAGAATACGACATTTGATGAATTTGTATTCGTTATTAAGGGTTTCACTGTAGATAAAGAAAAGAATTTCTTTAAGTGAGATAGAATAAGAAAAACATTTCTTATATATATAGTATAAGACAAGTATTTCTTCAAGAGTAATGGAATAATACAAGTAGTTCTTAAATAAGCATTTCTTTAAATTAGATATTATAATAAGAAAAGAATTTCTTAGATAAGATAGAGTGAGGCAAGAATATCCTTAAATAAGACAGAATAAGAAAAGAATTTCTTAGATAAGATAGAGTGAGGCAAGAACTTAAATAAGACAGAATAAGAAAAGAATTTCTTAGATAAGATAGAGTGAGGCAAGAACTTAAATAAGACAGAATTAGACAATAATTCTTTAATAAGATAGATAGATAGGCAGGGCTTTTCCTGAAGAAAAAAAAACAAGAATAAGATAGGAAGAGTGAAGAATGCAGTAGTATCTAGATGTAATGTTTCTTTTTTTATTAAGAATTAAGATAAATCATTTATTTTAGGAGATATACATATCATTTTTTTCATGAGGTTTTTTTTGCAGAGAACGTCTTCCTTGGATCAAACTTGAACAATTTGATGGAGGTAATTGAAATATAAAAAGTGAATATTCATGATTTCTTGACATGTTTTACTCATAATGAAAAATCTTGTTAAAAAATATCTAACATTTTTGATCTCATCTTTCTTTGATATAGGCTGAAATAATTTGTTATGATTAGCTTCAATTTGTACACTAATTAAATGAGTGCACAGTTAATTATAATATTATTAATTAATTGTTTATAATAATTAATTATGTTTAGGGTATACGGGTCTAGCATGGAACAGTTTTCTTTCCCAATGTCCTTTCCTCGGGATTTCAAAGGAAAAAGAACATTTAATAAAGTTTGGCAAAGATCTAAGATATTCCTTAAACGGTCTGTCCTTGATTTTAGATAGAATATTCAATATTTTTTATGCAAGTATTGCAGGATGTCTTCATGAAAAGGGATATGTCCTGCTTTAGATAAAATAGGATTGACTTCTATAGGCCTCAAAATTTAGAAGTTAGTTTAGTTCAAAATAATGCAAATGCATTTCATTAACATATAATTTGAATTTAAAAGTATTAAAATTCCAATTTTAACAAAACAAAAAATAAAAGAAGGGCTCCACAAAAACACTTCAATGAAAAAAATATAAAATAATATCAAGAGACTTTTAATCGATCTTAATTATTCAACTATTAAATTGGCGCGTTCAATTCAAAATAGTATCCTTAAACCATAAATTAATTAAAATTACAAATAGGACTCTCGATGTCGTCTTTTCAAGGTTTAGGGGTTTTTCATTCACATTGACCCCAAGTCAGAATCCCAAAGGAGTTACGTGCATGCTGCGTATAATTACAAGACATAGAGA
Organism: Eurytemora carolleeae; assembly: GCF_000591075.1. NCBI lineage: Eukaryota > Metazoa > Arthropoda > Copepoda > Calanoida > Temoridae > Eurytemora > Eurytemora carolleeae. Next base: position 117,603 of record NW_019396699.1, on the reverse strand, counting down.
GAGCCTGTTCTAGATCGACTGCGCGTAACTCCTTTTGGCCATTACCTCATAATGCTAATGAAAAACCACTAAATCTTGAAAAAACGACATCTAGGGTTCTATCTGTTATTTTAATTAAAATATTCATCTAACAATTCAAAAACATGTTAAGAAATAAACTCTCATTGATCAGTCAATGGTAATAAGGTTACCCTTTAGAATTTAATATTCCTCTCTTCGCCTGGAGGATCACTTGAAATTACGTCTACAGTCCCTTTAAATGATTTCGAAATCTTGAATTAAAATGTTCTATTTCATGGTCAGACAATTTTCTTGAACGACGTGGTTCTGGACAAGGGGAGCGGGAACATCTCCTACATCAAGGGAGGCTGGTTCTACTTCTGCGCCTTCCTGGAGTTCTTTGTATTCGAGAACCTAGAGTACATTCATCCGTCCTTAGCTCCTGATTCATTATGGGATATCTGTGCCAGATAAATCAGATTCATTACGGGATATCTGCGCCAGATAAATCAGATTCATTATGGGATATCTGTGCCAGATAAATCAGATTCATTACGGGATATCTGCGCCAGATAAATCAGATTCATTATGGAATATGATGTATATATCTAGTATATAAGTATGTATATTATATATAATCTTCTCTTTATTTAAGAATTCAGTATGTATAATCTAGTATAAAAGTATGTATAATATATATATATAATCTTCTCTTTATATAAGAATATAGCATGTACATATCTAGTATATAAGTATGTATAATATATTGCAGATAAATCAGATTCATTATGGAATATCTGCATCAGATAAATCAAATTCATTATGGGATCTCTTAGTCAGATAAATCAGATTTATTATGGAACATCTGCGTCAGATAAATCAGATTCATTATGGGATCTCTTCATGAGATAAATCAGATTTATTATGGAATATCTGCGTCAGATAAATTAAATTAATTATGGGATATCTGTGCCAGAAAAATCAGATTCATTATGGGATAAATGCGCCAGATATATAGGATTTATTATGGGATATCTATGCCAGATAAATCAGATTTACTGTGGGATATCTGCGCCAGATAAATCAGATCATCAAGGCATATATGTGCCACATAAAGTAAATATTGTATTTAAAAATAATGCAGTAATCTAGAAATCTCCCATCATTTCATACTATTTCTACCCTACACTCTACAGGAGAAATAGCAGTATTTAAAATAATGATTAAAAATCTTGTAGAATAAACATTATAAACATTGGTTTACACCAACAAACATTGTAAACATTGGTTTTTGCCCACAAACATTTTTATAGTCTCTAGACACATACAATTAAAAATAATATTGTGTTTCATTGCAAGATAAAAAAGGTGTTGGCATTGAAAAAAAAGATTAGCCTGTATCTGATATTTGATTTAATGTCTTAAAGGGACTGTAAAGGAAACATGAAAGGGAGTATAGGATGAAACCTTAGAATCTCAGGCATTGAACGATACAAATAAAACATCTATCTTATGTTCCTTCTGTAAAGTTGGAGATCAACAGCACTAGAAGTGAACTCCATTCTACTCTGAAAAATTACACAATATTAATAATAGTAATAAGCAAACCCAGACTTTCTAGAGCATCTGTCAGAGAAGGCTAGTGTCCCATGTGAGCTGAGTGTGAGTTGAGCTTTTAGAACTTAAGCTTTTTAACCAAACTACTGTTCATAATTTTCAGCTTATCATGTCTGCGCTTCATGGTTTTTTTCCTTTGCGATTGCATGTTTTCTTTTCTTTACCGTTTTTTCCATCATTTCATTGAGAACCTCGAAGAATTCACCGGCAGAGTCTATCGTTTCTTTACCGTCCTCATGCTCCCCTTCTGAATATTTACCCACTTCATCATCTGCATCATTATGATAAGCATAGCTATATTCTTCATATAATCTCTTCAGTTCCTCATTCACATTGTCTAGTGCTATTAACCCTATCCCCGCTGGGGTACTTGAAAACCAGGATACGCTGGGGGGGGGGGGGTCAATTTGACCCCCCCTCTAAATCCCATGTTTGATGTCCAAATATGACAAATGATACATCATTGGAAAGCTCTTGAGCTCTACTTTTAGAATCTGCAAAAAAAATTGCAAATTTGCAAAAATTGAATTTTTTATCGCAAAATCCAGTTATATAGTAAAAATGTTTGCAAAAAAAAAATTGCCCATAAAATGAAAAATTATACATTTTTGAAAAGCCCTTGACCATGCCATTTCAAATATGCAAAAATGTTTGCAAAATTTTAAATAACCTGATTTTTAATCAAGAAAAACTAAAAGTTTGCAAATTTCCTTTGACAGGTTGTTTGCAAAAAATTTGCAATTTATTTTTCGCAAAACTTGTGCAATCCGTTTCCTTATGTCATAGGCTTTCCAAAAAGCTAAATTTTATTAAAATCTGACAAGTGAAAGTGGGTCAAAACAAAGATTTAGTTTGTTACAGGAAAAAGCATTCATTCAGGCAGTGTGCCTGAGGACTCAGGCAGTTAGTATTAAAGCCCGGTTTTAGGCCTAAAGGGAGGGCTTTGGGTATGTAGGAAAAGTCAGAAAATTTCAACAGCCTCAGACCAATACTTTTTGAGTTATGTAAAAAAAACTACAGGGGGGGGTCAAATTGACCCCCCCCCCCAGCGGGAATAGGGTTAACACTTACTTCGCACTTTCCATGTCTTTGTTCAATTTGGAGTATTTCCCGTACAAATCGTTCATGTATTTGACATTTCTCTGTGGTCTTAAACTGTTTACGAAACTATTTAAGTAACTTTGGAATGATTAAATATCTTATAACAGATAATTACTGTGGGTTCCAATCAAAGGAATTTACAAAATTTACTAAAGTTCATGGAATAACACATCCAATTTCAGCACCATATAAGAGTAGAGCAAGGGCATATGTAGAATTGTAAAATGGAATATTGCAAAGGGATCTGAAAAATTTAACTATTTTTGAAAGAGAAAATTGGAGTGATTTGATTCCTTTAGTCACCTTTTTACTCAATAATAGAATTTTTTACAATGAAACTTTAACACCATCTCAACTACAATTTGGAGTTAAATTTTTAAGATATGACTTTATGAGACCTGAACAAAGAACTTTGTTCCAAAGTTTAATTCCTTAAAATTTGATGGATGCTGAAACAACATTTTCGGAAGTCATAGATCAGGAAGAAAAAGATTTCAACGAGCGAAGACTGAAAAACTTGAAAATGCTACAAGAGCCAAGTAATAAAAATAAGAAAGATACTAAACTACAAGTTAATGATTACGTGGTAGTTAAATCTTATGGAGATACAATTGGTATTTCACGCAAACTAAAATCGGTTTATGACAATATACCATTTAAAATTATTTCAATTAAATACTATAATTGTGTTTTATTAAATATTCTTGACGGAAGCCAATTTCTAAGGTGCGAGAAGATATTTATTTCAAGATATATAAAAATAAATGTAATTATGTAAAAATATAGGGTAGCTCGTGTAGACCAGTATATAGGCCTGAAATTATCAGCATAGTCTTGCACTGTGCAGATATTGAAGGTTATATTAAGGCCTGCTCGACTCTACTACTATACAGTATGATATGAACTTCTGTCGAATAAACACCTAAACAACTTGGATTGAAAAAGGTATTTTATTTATAAAATATAGCAAACAACATTTGCAAAGGGCAGTAGACGATATTAAAAAGATTGAAGTTTTAGATAGCTCTGATGGCAATTTTAATAACATTCCGAAAGAAGTATTTGCGATGCTTAATATAATCACAATGGACAATATTGTAGAAATATTCTCAAATAAAAAGGAAGAAACACCACAAATAAGAGTACCCCGCACGCGATCCAAACTATTAAATGACATTGATAGAGAAAAACAATTGTTAATGGATGAAATGTTAGATTTAGATAGTGAAGAAATAAACAGTTCTTATAAAAACATGTTACATTTTTGGAAGACTAGATTGGTGCATCTATGAAAACGGTCTGCCCTTGCTTAGTTTTACAACATGTGCATAAACCTACCCGCAACAGTGAATGAAGGAACATCACACCGCTCAAGCGCTAAACAATATGTTTCACTGCCACATGAATATACACATATTTGAGAAAGGAAAATAGTCGGTTTCATTAAACACATACACATAGCATTATAAAATAATATTTGCTTTTTACAAAAAACAAAGTAAAATCTAATAAAAATACAATATTAGAAGGTGTTATTTAAAAAAATAAAAAAGCCTAAATTAAAAAAAAAAATATGAGTGTTTTCAAAAATATATAAAAACCCTCATATCCCAGTTTATATTAAACAGTTTTACTATTTTGGGAAACAATTAAAAAGAATTATAGGCAGGGAAAGATATATTTATGGATTATATTAGTTGTATTTAACTTATAGGGTTCGTGAACGATAACTTAGCTCTTTCACTGCGAGATTTTTTGAAAGATTTTGAGAAGGTTTTCTTAAAAGGCCATTAAGAAAAAATTTTTAAAAGTTATTTTTCAAAATATATCCTATTTTTTGGTTCGCCACCGGAATTTGGCATGAGTATAATTGGTCTGGAGTATAAAGGTATGGCCATGACTGGGAATCAGGCATACATAAGTAAAAAATCACGAGCCAGGACACTTTAACAAAAACAAATTTGGTTGAATCACGAAAATTTGTTTTTGAAAATGATCAAGAAAATATATGATAATAAAATGGAATCTGAAAACTTGATCTATTATTTATAAAAGCAGGTCTTAAAACCTGTAAATAAATTGATTCATTAACATATTGGATTTGAAGAGTGATCCTTTTAAAATATACAAATAATAAATAAAAGCTGCAGTGGACTTATTGTTCTTAAAAAAGCTCCCAAAAAAAGATTAAAAATATATATATATATATGCCAAATGGAGATCAAAAGAAATAAAAAAGATCTACTATAGTAAAGTTTGGTTACAAAAATATAATTAATATTAAAAATCCAATGGGGCCAAAACAGGTTAATAAAATAAACATAAAGATCCATTATATGTCCCCTATAAATTGCCATAAAATAAATTAAGATTTCCTGGAATAGATTCTAAGTTAATTGTAATAGCAGACTATTTTAGAAAAGTAGTTAGGACATATATATTGCTTTCTCTAATTCTCTCTTTTTTCCTCTCAACCATATTTTGAAACTCATTTGTGCCTTAGTAACACAAATGCAGGTCTAGACTTATAATCCACACATTGATCTTGGTTTGTAACACCCACACAGTCATCTTGGTCTAGACAACATACAGTTAGGAGTGTCCGTGTGCTTTAAAAACTGAGGATGAGAAAATTAACTGCAGTTGCATCTTATCTAGCCCGATCAACACTGAAAATGCAGCTTTCTTTGCCAAGAGCATTCCCGTGGGTCGTAATGGCTATCACTTAATTCCTACCATAAATAATATGGTAGTAGCCATGAAGGATAGAGAACCAATACTCTACAAAAATGGGGAAGTGCTGAGAGTAAAAGATGTGAAGAGTCTGGCTCCCAGGAAGTGGATCACAAGCCAAGTTCTAAACTTGGCATTAAAAGATCTGACAAGAATAAGAGTACCTTATCCAATCGTAATGACTCTAGAGGATGGAGAATCTGTGCTTAGAAAACAGAAATTTGGAAATGCTGCAATTAACAAACTTCAAGATACAGCTGATAGCAGGATCATTCTATTGCCTCTATGGAATTTAGGGCATTATACCCTGGTTTCCATAGACAGAATAGCGGAAGAAATTCACTTTTTTGACAGTAGTGCATCAAGTTCTCCTGAAGATTTTCCAGATGAAGTCTTTCAAAAGGTTCAGAATGCGATGTGGAGCTCGCATATGCAAGATGGAAACTACATGTTTGTGAATCAGAAGATAAGGCAACAGGGCAACAGTTACGACTGTGCCCTGCATGTCCTTACTCACGGAATGAATATAAACATGACTGTGTACAAGAGAACAAATGATGTAAGGTTCAGTGCGCAAGCAATGTATGATCTAAGAAAATCATTGTTAGCGAGTTTTCTGGAGGATAAAGTGTGGGCGGACCATGAAGAGAGACAGATCAGACTACTTAATTCTGAGTACAGGGCTCTACCATTGGATGTAATAGTAATAAGTGATGACGACGTTGAAGTCATTGAACATGAGAAAGAAAAGAACCCTGAGCAAGAACAAGAACCTGAACCTGTCTTGGACGAGAGCTGGAAGTTGGTGAAATCGATGAAGGAGCTGAATAGAAAGTTTGGTTCCCTTCACAAAATGGAAACAATCTTAAGAAGAAACCCTGATGTCCTCAAGGAGTGGATCCAACTTAGATATGAACCCGCATCTAATCCAAACAAATTCAGATTTGGACCATTACGGAACAAAATAAAAGTAATTTGAATGCTCAAGCAAGCTGAAGCCAAAAGGAGAAGGAATCAAAATAAGAAGAAAAGGAGGGCACAGAAAACTTTTAATGGAAAACAAAGGTCTCCTATTTATTCTCCTTTTTAAAAAGGTTGCTCTGGTTCGAAAGGACCTGTTCTTTTTTCTTACAAGAAAAGAATAATAAGCAAAAAATATGAAAAAATAAATAGAGGATAGGTAATGGGAAAATATATATATATATTGTGTGCATTTATCAATAAAACTTTGTATATCATTTAATGTGTTATTAGTAAGAAAGAGTAGATCTAGCTAAAGCAGAAAAAATTGAAACAAAAATATTATTGGATGAATCCTTTCTTATTTTCCTGTTACAATTACAGGTTGTTGTGGATCGAAAGAACCTATTCTTTCTTTTAACAACGAAAGAATAATCAACGAAAAATCAAAATATGAGGGATTTATTTAAACATGAACATAAAATGGCGCCTAATTTTTAATAAAAAGTAGAAAATATGAGGTTCACTCGGTAACATGAGAGTTGAAGCAGAAATATTCTGACCAGGGGTATAGCCATATGTGGCGACAAACAGGGGTGGTTAATTCTACAGGATTATCTTTGTGGAAAAAAAAAAAAAATTATTTTTAAGATGTCCACTTTACTTGTTTTTCAATAATAAATTTCAAAAGGGAAAATATAGGAATAATTCCAAATTATCTCTGGGTTTTTATCTTGTTATCTATCTATCTATCTCTTTCTTTCTATCTTTTCATCTATTTTAAACTTTCTATCTATCTATCTCGGTTTTTCTATCTTATTATCTATTTTAAGCTTTCTATCTTATTATCTATCTATCTGACTCTTTCTTTCTATCTATTCATCTATTTTAAACTTTCTATCTATCTATCTTGGTCTTTCTATCTTCTATTTTTCTATTTGCTATTTATCTTTTGCCTTAATAAGTATATACACTGAAAAATATTGTCGTTGTTGATAAGGATTAAAAGTTCATAGAATACTAAAATGGTCTGGATTTTCAGGGATGTAGCCAACAAATTAGTTTAACTCCGTCTAGACATTGTACATTGAAAAAAACTTGCAGAATATTATAACAGGATCATTGGATATCATGTGTGTTAAATTTTCTTAAACAACAAATTCGCAAAAATAATCAATAATCAAAATTTCCTTTATTAAGAAAGCAAAAATAAATATTTAGGTACATTTTTTTCAAAACATTGGGTTAACACAGACATTTACAGTATTTAATAAAATTAAAACTGGCGGATAAAATAAATCCATATATACAAATTTTAACAAAACTTTGGATTAAAACAGACATTTATAATGTTTATAAAAATAAAATTGGTAAATAAAATAATGATAAAGAAAAAATATAGATTAAAAGTATATTAAATATAAACTGGATCTGAATGGTATCCATCATCGGTTTGGCAGTATTGAGAGGTAGTAAAGGGAGGAACAATATTTGGTTGTCTTTTCAATCTCTAATTTTAATTTTACTTTTAAAATGAATTTTCCTGGGGATTGGGTCAAGGCATTGTATGAATGGGAGTCAGAAAAGTTTTAAGTTTGTAAATCTGTTGGAGTTCAAACCTTTCATGTTGAATTACATTAGCAAGCAGTTATCGGGTTTTAATTAAAAATAATTAAAACCATATGTTTGTCCCTGTACTACAATTGACTTATTAGCTATTATTCAAGTAAATGACAATAATAAGAGAGAGAATAACAAGATACCTAGCTGAGAAGTGAATCCAAGAAGTTCTCCAACCAAAGATAATTGGGCTTAGTGGAGAGTAGTGATAAGTCAGTCAAGTCTCTACGCCACACGCAAGAATTAAAGACAGTTCCTACAAAGTCCATCAAACAAACTTCTGGAGAATACAACAACAGATAATAGACCAACAACACAAGAAGTCTACTCGCAGCTCTTCTCAATCATCTCAACCAAACCTTGATATAGCTTTCGATGAGTTGGGGTAAAACAAACAATAAGCGAAAATTTTTGTTTGCGAAGTATATTTAGAATGGATGTTTTCTTCTCTGATTAGATTTGCAAGTAAAATCTTGAAATTTTTTGACTTTTTTGACTCATTATTCTTTTCTCGTAAGAAAAAAGAACAGGTCCTTTCGAACCAGAGCAACCTTTTTTAAAAAGGAGAATAAATAGGAGGCCTTTGTTCTCCATTAAAAATTTTCTGTGCCCTCCTTTTCTTCTTATTTTGATTCCTTCTCCTTTTGGCTTCAGCTTGTTTGAGCATTCGAATTACTTTTATTTTGTTCCGTAATGGTCCAAATTTGAATTTGTTTGGATTAGATGCGGGTTCATAACTGAGTTGGATCCACTCCTTGAGGACATCAGGGTTTCTTCTTAAGATTGTTTCCATTTTGTGAAGGGAACCATACTTTTTATTCAGCTCCTTGATCGATTTCACCAACTTCCAGCTCTCGTCCAAGACAGGTTCAGGTTCTTGTTCTTGCTCAGGGTTCTTTTCTTTCTCATGTTCAATGACTTCAACGTCGTCATCACTTATTTCAATTACATCCAATGGTAGAGCCCTGTACTCAGAATTAAGTAGTCTGATCTGTCTCTCTTCATGGTCCGCCCACACCTTATCCTCCAGAAAACTTGCTAACAATGATTTTCTTAAATCATACATTGCTTGCGCACTGAACCTTACATCATTTGTTCTCTCGTACACAGTCATGTTTATATTCATTCCGTGAGTAAGGACATGCAGGGCACAGTCGTAACTGTTGCCCTGTTGCCTTATCTTCTGATTCATAAACATGTAGTTTCTATCTTGCATATGCGAGCTCCACATCGCATTCTGAACCTTTTGAAAGACTTCATCTGGAAAATCTTCGGGAGAACTTGATGCACTACTGTCAAAGAAGTGAATTTCTTCCGCTATTCTGTCTATGGAAACCAGGGTATAATGCCCTAAATTCCATAGAGGCAAGAGAATGATCCTGCCGTCAGCTGTATCTTGGAGTTTGTTAATTGCAGCATTTCCAAATTTCTGTTTTCTAAGCACAGATTCTCCATCCTCTAGAGTCATTACGACTGGATAAGGTACTCTTATTCTTGTTAGATCTTTTAATGCCAAGTTTAGAACTTGGCTTGTGATCCACTTCCTGGGAGCCAGACTCTTCACATCTTTTACTCTCAGCACTTCCCCATTTTTGTAGAGTATTGGTTAACTATCCTTCATGGTTGCTACCATATTATTTAAGGTAGGAATTAAGTGATAGCCATTACGACCCACAGGAATGCTCTTGGCAAAGAAAGCTGCAATTTCAGTGTTCATCGTGCTAAATAAGATGTAACTGCAGTTAATTTTCTCATCCTCAGTTTTTAAAGTGCACAGACACTCCTAACTGTGTGTTGTCTAGACCAAGATGACTGTGTGGGTGTTATAAACCAAGATTAATGTGTGGGTTTTAAGTCTAGACCTGCATTTGTGTTACTAAGGCACAAATGAGTTTCCGTATATGGCTAAATATGGTCCAGATACTATATTTTTTATGGTAAAGACTGGGATACAATGCGGCAACTGATAGGAGAATCAGACGGTATAGCCGGTCCTTGCCATGCATTCCAAAAACTCAGAAATGCACATAAGGCAAAACTGATCAACAGTAACCTCTCCAAGCCCAACATGATGGACGATGTCAGAGAACATATCATTACAACACAAACAGCTCCATATCAAGCTAAAACGTTCATAGACCGTATGAACTATGATCAAAAGCTACAGTTCATGACTATGTATGGACAGGAAAGTTTGAAAAAGTGGATCATTTCTGTGGTGGAGGCTATGAATATGGACCATAAGCAAGATCAACCGCAGAAAATGTTTCAAAATTGGTTTGACATACATACTGCCACAGGAGGCTTTACTCCTAACATCCTAGAAGTCAACAATTGGTGGAGCAATCTCTTTGATCTAAACCACATCAACCCCATAGAGTTTCTATCTAAATTTTTTGCCATCGGAGACAAACTTGATCACAAAAAAGATGCCTTCATCTTACAAGGTCCTACAAACTGTGGCAAAAGTCTCCTCTTCCGTCTCCTCACCGATGGTATGTCTATAACACCAATTACAAGAGACAACGGCAAAAAACTCCTTCTGGCTTCAATCTTGTCTAGATGATGACTTTATCTTGTATGAAGAACCAATGATAGAACCAGAAAATGTCAACACCTGGAAACTCCTTTTGGAAGGTGCCCCTGTCAAAGCTCAAGTAAAAAATCAAGCAAATGCTATTATGGGTAGGAAACCCTTTTTCATAACAACCAATGAACACATAGGAACGTGGATCAATCAGACCGACCGGGACGCCCTAGCTACGCGCTCTCATACTTTCAATGTGTTTCAACAGATCAGCAATCCTCCCTCAGTCGTTGGCGGGATTCCAGATCCACCGGTTATATTTGAAGGAAAGCATCTCTTTGCTTACTTTGTGCATATCCTTGGACTAGAGCTCATGCAAGCAGCTCGTGTCCGTGGCCACCTGTAATGGGCCTAGTTTCTCCATCAAAGCGCATGAGAATGGATGTTGATGCAGACGAAGAAGAGCATACTACGACACCAGCTGCAGGTTCAGGTTTATCCGTACTCCCTAGCCGCAGACACCTTATGCCACAGAAATATAAGATAAGATAAGATAAGATAAAGTTTATTGCTAAATTAAATGTATCTGTATACAGATAGAGTTTACAATTACAAATTGATGAATATATTAACAGTATAAAGCAATTGGGTTGAAAATAGCTCTTGGCTGTTTTGATTATTTTTTCTACCTAATTTTAGTATTAATAACAAAAAATTTCAATTAAATAGATTTAAGGAGAACAATTAGAGATCATAGTGCGAATTTATCTTATACAAAATAATTTATACATTAATGTCTAGCAATTCGGTTTATAACACATTGTCCTATAATTTTCAAAAAGAGAATTTAGTAGTCTATTTTTAAATATACTTAGAGAGTTGCTTCTTTTTAAGTCATTATTATTATTCCACATCTTAAGAAGAGAGCTTGATGGTAAATACTGTAATGAGCACATTTTTAGAATGTCAAGTTGATAGTTAAGAGATCTTTCAAAGTTTCCAAGCTTTTTAAAAATATTTTCAAAAGATGCAGGAAGAAGTTTATGTGTATATTTATACATAANATTGATAGTCAGCCATGTTTGTTTACAATCTTTACTATATTCTTGAAATTTATCATTAAAGTATTTTTTTCGTGCTGCCCTCACAAGGCGAGTATACACTGCATTATATTCTTTAAATCTAGATTTAGTTTCCTGACAGGGTTTCCTCAATTTTTTCTTAAACAATTTGGCTTTTCGTTTTCTTGATATTATCAGTGCTTCAGACATCCAAGGGTTAAAAGGTCTATTTTTTCTGGAAGGATTTACATTTTTTTCAGGGAATGAACATTCACAACAGTTATCAATCGACTTAAAAAAATTATTAAATGCACTGTCCTGATCTCTATTCAGAAGAACATTTTCCCAATTTTTATCTTCTAACATTTTTTTGAATTTAAAAATAGACTCAGAGTCAAACTTTCGAGTTTTCTGTTGGGACTTTTTTTCTATGAATTTATCTTTAAAATGTCGAATATAGAAAACAGGAAAATGATCAGAAACATCTGAAACAATAATGCCAAAATCAAAACTATCATCTACAATGTTAGTGCAAATATGATCTAAAATGGTTGCTGAATTGTGACCTATTCTAGTAGGAAGAGTTATAAGAGGCAAAAAACTATTCTCAAGAAGCGTATCTAAATAAGTCTCTGTGTCACTATGCAATGTTTGTTTTAGAAGGTTAATATTCATATCTCCTACTAAGACTACATCCTGCACATTTTTAAAAATAGGATCAGACCTAATTTTTGAAAAAATTTCTCTTATTGTTTGATTAAAATATTTCACGTCTGCATACGGAGCAGTGTTAGGCCTGTAAATGTTACCTACAACTGTATATTTATTCTTCCCAGTTTTAATCTTAATAAATTGTGATTCAAAAACGCGAGGTAAGAAGATAGAAATTGAATTATTCGGTTCAAAACAAAGTGATTTCTTAACCCAGAGTCCTACTCCTCCCCCTGCATTACAATTTAGCCCCTGTTTATCTCTTACAGTAAAATGAAGTGGATGATAATCAGTTAAATCAAATGAAAGATTTGCAGGTTTATTCCAAATTTCCTGAAGAGCAGTTACAGATGGTTTAAATTTTCCCATACCATCTCCACCCCTACAACAGGCCTTCATGTTTCCCTTCCAATACCTCGACTGGTGATGCAGCGAACCAGATACCACCTTCAAAGGGACAAGAGAATCAGGAAGAAAGCCTTTTACTGGGTTCAAGCTGGCAACCCCGCATAAGCATATCATCTATGCAAAGGATGGCTCGAACTTTTGGTATGCTTCAAACCCTTACACAGACATGTCCAAATATCCAGCTTCCTCTTCTTCTATGATGACCTTACTGGAGGATTTCGACACTGGGTAGTGATTCTAGCTATATTATGGCTGGTGTCCATAGGAATGCTTGGGAAAACAGTGTGGAACTTGAACTCAACAATAACGACGATGTCACAAATATGCTCTGCTATACGCACCTCCCCAAGTTTCAATACAACGAAGCTTCCCTGTTAGATAGGCAAGACAATGTTATTCTGCGGTCTAGTGGCGTTTATGAGGCTGACTATGTTTTTAACGATTCTCTCAAAGGTACTAAAATGTGTTGGTATCCTATTGCTGCTCCTGTAAAGCCTACAAAAGCTACTGATAAATATAAACTGAATCTTGCTCCTACAAGAGGCATGACTGGGGATCTTACATACGCGTTTTCCAGTATATATCCGGACCGTACTTTCCATAACCCTGGTGAACCACTGCATCTTCTGCAGTTTCCAGATATACTTAAAGCTGATGGTCAATATATCAAGATGCGATGCCACTTTGCTATGACTACTACTTTTAGGTAGGCATACCGGGCTCCACCTTATGTCAATTCTGCGTTTGCTACTGCTAACCATCCTAACTACGGTACCCTCAACTATCTGGATTTTGTTGTGGGGACTAAGTCTACATATTACACTCGCACTAATATTGTAAACTAATTGTAAATACATATATCTATAGTACTCTCTGTTTTTTTGCCACAGAGCCAAAATAAACTCCACTGCCTCTTACCGCATGCCCCCCCCCGGGGGCCTTCGGGACAGGGGTGGGGGAGTTTATTTTGGGTTTAGCCATATACGCCACACACTTTTCTAATAGCACAACTCTTTGTAAGTTAGCTGTAGCTTCAGCTATTTGGACGGAGGTTGCTTGAAGAAACGCAAGACATTGGCGCAAGCCCCTTGTACTGCCTCCAGCAGAGCAACTAATGAGGATGTGGGCATGGGGATACTCATCACCGGTATGGTCGGCAAGGATGAAGCGGGGATTTTGACTTGCTCCACGGAGTCGATTAGGATCTGGACAAACTCCTGGTCGTCCGACCAAAGCTCTTCGTTCGTTGTCAGGGTTGGTGAGGGGCACTTGTAGTAGGACCAGTAGTAGACCGATTTGCCTTTGCCTTTATGATTTTCTGGATTACTTGGTAAGGATTTGATCTTTTTGCAGGGGCTGGGGCTGCATCCTGATCCAGTTGTGATTTGGTCTTGAGGATTCTTGCGTGGCTTAGGTGTTTGCTTTCTGTCATCACCATGTACCACTCCACTCTGTGCGGAGACACTCAAACTTCTGCTTGAGCCGCTACTAGATCCATCAGATTCTGATGATAGCGTTGACGCACGTGAAGTTGACCTAGCACGACATCCTCCAGAAACTTTGGAAGGTTCTTGTCGTTCATGTACAGATCCCCCATCTTTGCCAAGTTTGTTTTGTGTTAGAATCTTCGTCGGAACTATGGCCAGGGCTTCTACCGCGCCTATTACTGCTATTATGAAGGGCTGAGAACTTACGTTTGACAGGATCAGGAGAGGATGGTCGTTGCCTTCTGTCGTATCCTTTAGTATTCCCATTTGAATTGGAACGTGACCTGCCAACATTTCTTGATATTCCCGATGGCCCTGCTCCAGGATCATCTGAAGCTTGGATACTAGAGATGCCATCACCTCCACTGTTGGCAATTGAAACTGTATTACCAAAAGCCACAGATAGATGGTCATGCTGCTGAGGACTTTGAACGCAGGAGTTTGCCCCTGCTCTAGATGATATGCTGGAACAATTTTCTTCAGAAATGACAGAGATTCCGTCATTGTCAGACTGAATGTAAAGAAATTCTCGTTCACAAAAGATACAAAGTTCTGAATCACAGTCTTGACAAACACAGAACGATGGATTACATAGATAATAATCTGAGAGCCACAGGCGCACCACCCCCCGTGCCTTTTTAGCTCAGTTTCCATTGCGGTCAGACTTCCGAACCTCTAGGTCAGTTCATGTATTGATTTCACGGATGTCCATTTAGGGTGTCCTCTTTCAGTTACATCATCTTCCACCTCTTCATTTTCAGTTTCAGTTTCACTTTCCTCTTCATCTCCACTTTCCTCTTCGTCTTCTTCTTTATCTCTTTCCCCCACATCATCCTCTCCACTTTCTACACCAGCTTCATCCTCACTTTCCCCACTTTCAATTTCCTGAGTTTCTTCTATGTTTCCGTTGTCGAGGTTCCCCTGAGGCTCTGCCCTTGCAATGCTTGCAGAATTAACAGAAACAACATCTTGAACTTGAGCATGCATGTACTATTTCAAGTACCTCCACTTCACTGTCAGACTCCACCTTAGAACCAATGTACACCTCTGCTATGTATTTCCATTACACATTCCAGCACTCTAATCTGTCTTTTCAGTTCTTCCATATCCCTTTTCAGTGACATTTTGATGTTTCCTTCCATTGTATATTGGACAGAAGAATTTTAAGAACCAACTATTCACTGCTGTGATTGGTCAATACTAACAAAACCATTTTCTACCATAGAGACCACAATGAAAAGATGTTGTCTAAACAAAACTCAAAGATGACCAAAAGTCCAATAATGATAAGGAATCGTACGAATCCTTAGAGAAGAGACAAACCGAAACCAATCATGAAGATACAAGTCATCAAACAAAGAAACAAAAAGAAACTGATCTGAGGCTGGTTAAACCATCCTAACTTCCTATATCCTTCAAGTACAACAATTTAGATAGATTAGCTTCATCCAAATTGTCAGGCATAGTCCCTCAGACTTTTAGAACTTTAAATCTGCTTGCTTGGACTGATGCATGTAAAGCAGAATTGTGGGCATATGCACTCTCTAGAAGTCGAGGCACTAAAAGAACAACAGAAGGATCACTCTCGTTCTGAAGCTGGTAACTGTCGGGTGTTCTAGTTTTTGGGGTCTTATCAAAATATTTCTTGTTTCAGAAAGAATGCAATTTGTAAATCTGGAGTTGTTTAGATTTGAATGATCTCCAGTAACACTTAAGTGCAAAGACAACCCTCCAATAATGATTGTTAACGACAACCCTTTCTTAACGATTAAAACATAATTGTCAATATAAATAGTTTTTTAAAAACAATCGCATAACAAATGGTCGTAAATCGTTTTTACAAAAATGATTGTTTTCAAAAACGATCGTTATTTGTCTTCTAAAAGTTTAAAATGAGTGGGTCGCTTTTTAAAAGGATTGTTTTTTGAAAACGGTTGAAAACGAAACAAAAAACGGTCGTTTAAAATCGTTTTCAAAAATGACTAACAACATTACATACAATAATAGACTAATTGTAGAGATAATATCCCAAAGGAGCCTGAGAATCTCAGATTTACTCCTGTCATAATTTTTTTATTTAGCATTTTTAATATATATAATTGATAATATTATTACGTAAAGTCTGTATAGTCCATATTACGTCACCTGAAATTCCATCAATGGCAGTGCAGTATACTGGTTACGTGAATGTGATACAGACAGAGACATGTGACAATAATACTGTACTGCCATTGGTGACAGTACTGGTAACATAATACAGATATGAGTTTTGGTATAATTTTGACACAGTTTTATATCAATTTCTTGAGACAGGAACATCAGATAGATGTTATATTTGTATCGTTCAACGCCTGAGATTCTCAGGTTTCATCCTATACCCCCTGTCATGTTTCCTTTACAGTCCCATTAAGACATTAGATTAAATTTCAGATACAGGGTAATCCAACAAAGATGAGTCTTAAATGAACGTAAATATACACCTTCTGAATTGGGATTTGTAATTTATAGAGGTTGGGGGGGGGGGGCCTTATCCGAAGTAATTTAATTCCCCATGCACTAGGGACAAAGAATAACTCTATGTATTCCTACATTCTTGAAATAAGGAATATACAATGTATATATATATAAATATTATACACACAACCATATTAAATAAGGAAAGCAACATCCATTGACTAATTATTGATGTATTTATGTAACCTTCCATTTTCTCTAATCATAGATTAAAAATTGTTAATTCATAAATTTGCAATCATTCTTCTTGTTATTGTTATGTTATTTTATTCTTATTGTTATTTTATTTTATAGCAGATTTCACAACCAAAAAAAATATTTGAATTTTACTTTAAACTTAAAATAAAAATAAAAATTTCGCAATAAATTCTCATTACCAAATAATTCATATCTTAATACCTTAATCTGAAATCTGTTTTTATGATAAACTTTTTTGTTTTTCCTAAACCCAGATTTCTTATTTTTAAATCTTTACGTTATGTACAGAATGTACACTATGCAATTTTTAAGTAACCAGTGTAATATTATTGCTTGAAATATATCTATTTACTTGTTAAATATTTCTATAAACTTCTTGAAATATATCTATCTACTTGTTAAATATTTCTATAAACTTCTTGAAATAAATATATCTATTTATTTGTTAAATATTTTATCAACTTCTTGAAATATATCTATCTACTTGTTAAATATTTTATCAACTTCTTGAAATAATTATATCTATCTATTTGTTAAATATTTCTATCAACTTCTTGAAATAAATATATCTATCTATTTGTTAAATATTTTATCAACTTCTTGAAATAAATATATCTATCTATTTGTTAAATATTTTATCAACTTCTTGAAATAAATATATCTATCTACTTGTTAAATATTTTATCAACTTCTTGAAATAAATATATCTATCTACTTATTAAATATTTTATCAACTTCTTGAAATATATACAGAGCGTCCCATATCATATTAGATTATCTCCAATCTTTAACACCAAAATAAACCCTTAATACTCGAAAAACTTATACTTTTCCGCAAGATAATTCTTATATAAGCCTTATGTTATTTTTCAAAATGATTCATTCTAATGAAATTTTCTAATTAGTCCCGAAAATCGTAATTTAGACCCGTTCTCGGTCTAATATGATGCGGGACACCCTGTATATCTTTCTATTTGTTAAATATTTTATCAACTTCTTGAAATATATATCTATATATTTGTTAAATATTTTATCAACTTCTTGAAATAAATATATCTATCTATATTTGTTAAATATTTTATCAACTTCTTGAAATATATATATCTACTTGTTAAATATTTTATCAACTTCTTGAAATAAATATATCTATCTATTTGTTAAATATTTTATCAACTTCTTGAAATATATATCTATCTACTTGTTAAATATTTCTATCAAATTCTTGAAATAAAAATCTATCTGCTTTATTTTTCATATTTTAAATTCAAAGAAAAACTTTAAAATTTTAGTTTTTTTTCTTCTCTATTTTGGTTCTTTACTCTACAACGAAAATATGGGGGTCTCCAATGAAAATATGGTATTACCAACAAAAATAGGGGGTCTACAATGAAAATTTGAGGGTCTCCAACAAAAACATTGGGGTCACCAACGAAAATATGGGTTACTCCAATAGTACTCCAATAGTACTCCAATAATTTCTTCCCACACTCTTTGAAATAGTTAAATCTGTCAATAACTCTAAAAAAGTCCTATAACTCGATGAGAAAACGTCATTATTAGAAATCGCAGATTTCCTAGACCTGACGCGACTTTAAGATGACTTGTCTCGAAATAACTTAATGTTTTTTAAAAAATACGCAACTCTACAATAGCTAATTATAGTTTCAATGTATCTGAAGGCTCGAGCTTTAGTTAATCCCAATAACAGCATATTTTTGACAATAATTATTTAAAATATGGGTTCAGGTTGCAAAGGTAAAATGTTTTAAGTTGAGGATAGTAAACACTAACCAGTGCTTTCGGCATAATGTCCTGATATACAATGAGAAGAATTAAATGAATGTCCTGATATACAATGAGTAGGATGGAATGAATATCCTGATATACAATGAGTGGGATGGAATGAATGTCCTGATATACAATGAGAAGAATTAAATAAATATCCTGATATACAATGAGTAGGATGGAATGAATATCCTGATATACAATGAGTAGGATGGAATGAATATCCTGATATACAATGAGTAGGATGGAATGAATATCCTGATATACAATGAGAAGGATTGAATGAATATCCTGATATACAATGAGCAGGATGGAATAAATATCCTGATATACAATGAGCAGGATGGAATGAATATCCTGATAAACAATGAGCAGGATGGAATAAATATCCTATTATACAGTGAGCAGGATGGAATAAATATCCTTACATACAATGAGTAGGATGGATTGAATATCATGATATACAATGAGCAGGATGGAATGAATATCCTGATATACAATGAGTAGGATTGAATGAATATCCTGATATAATGTGAATAGGATGGAATGAATATCCTAATATACAAGGAATAGGATGGAATAAATATCCTGATATACTATTAGTAGGATGGAATAAATATCCTGATATACAATGAGTATGATGGAATGAATATCCTGAAATACATTAAGCAGGATGGAATGAATATTCTAATATACAATGAGTAGGATGGAATGAATATCCTGAAATACATTAAGCAGGATGGAATGAATATCCTAATATACAATGAGTAGGATTAAATGAATATCCTGATATACAATGAGTAGGATAAGATAAATATTCTGATATACAATGAGTAGGATTGAATGAAAATACTGATATACAATGAGTAGGATTGAATGAATATCCTGATATACAATTAGTAGTAAAAGATAAATATTCTGATATACAATGAGTAGGATAGTTTTAATAGAAAACTGGAGTATAATATTCTAGACCCTCCTACTCCCTTATATGTTTTCGATAATTGGTCTTAAACATCGATACATTATACCCTACATTATACCCTACATTGTACACACACAAACTCTAGTACATGACATTATACACACAAAAACTCATGTACATGACATTATATCCTGCATTTTACACATACAAATTCATGTACAAGACATTATTCCCTACATTATACACACACAAACTTATGTACATTTGACACTAAACCCTTCACTAACCAGACACAAACTCAAATATATTATACCCACACAAACTCTAGTACATAACATTATACACACACAAACTCATGTACATGATATTATACTATGCTTTATACACCCACAAACTCATGTGCATGATATTATACCCTACATTATACACATACAAACTCATTTACATGATATTATACCATGCTTTATACACCCACAAACTTATGTACAAGACATCATACCCTACATTATACACATACAAAGTTATGTACATGCCATTATGTCCTACATTATACACACACAAACTCATAGAAATGACATTATACCCTACATTATACTCACAAACATATGTACATGACATTTTATCCTACATTTTACCCGCACAAACTTATGTACATGACATTAAACAGTACAAAATACTCACAAAAAAATCATGTACATGACATTATACCCTACATTTTCCACACACAAACTCATGTACATGACATTATACCCTACATTATATACACACAAACTCATATATATGACATTATACCCTACATTATACACACTAACTCACATACATGATGTTATAACCTACATTTTACACACACAACCTCATGTACATGATATTATACCCTACATTATACTCATACAAACTCATGTACACCCCACAAGATAAAGATTCGTCATCTCAACCATGTAGACCTGATATCCTAGAGTCGACATTGTTATATTGATTTTTAGTTTTCATCGTGACCTATAATTAAGCTTTTGAAAGAAAAAAGTTGAGTGTTTTTTAAACACCTTTTTACGAAAGGGTGTATGAATGTAATATGTATAAATATAAAATTATTTATAAATAAGACATTAATAACAACAGCTAATTTATCTAAAACAAAGTAGAAGTTTGCATGTTTAGAACATTCCACTTACATTAGTCGTACTATAGTATATGAATAAAAATCAATAAAGCAATGCACTGAGTTTCTCAAATATTCAACGCGTCGGTTTTTCTTACAATATATTTATATACAAAAGATACAAACTTTAAATCGAACGATACTAATACAAACTAAATATTATGAATCTAATCAGTTCTATCAAACAGGAGACATTTTACATTTTCATTTTCATCGTCTCACTTATACAAACTAAATATTGTTAATCAAATCAGTTTCATCAAATAGGGGAATTCTTCAAGGGAACCTTAATTCAAGGGAGCTGAATCACAACTGCCTGTCCTCCTTCGATTTTGCTCCATCCTAGGATCGCATTTAACCCTAGCTACCCCGGGGTTGTTCCGCCCCCTCCCCAACGCTTGGGTCTTCAAGATAACGGAAAATTCGGCGTCGCTTGGGTTATTTATAGAATCCAAATGCAAACTCAAATAAATCCGTTAGGATTCAAAATAGGACTCTAAAGTCCAACCGTAGGGTTAAAGGTGGGGGGGGGAAAGGGGGCATGATTCCCCTTGGTAGCTATGATCTCAGCGATCCAAAAAATCCTTGAATTGCTGATCGTAAAAGATCAACAAAACTCGCCCACTGTTACAGTACTTCATAACCATAGATGCACATAAATTATACAGGGTGTCCCAGGAAACATGACAGTTGGTGAATTGTTTTGAATGTCTTCTTCCGTTTACTGTATTAGACTTTTTGTGCAGTTTATTTAGTCTTTTACTAAAATATACTTTACTTTACTCTACTATCAAACAACTTAAAAATCATGAAAGAAGACATTTCAAACTATTCACCAACTGTCATGTTTCGCAGGACACCCTGTAGGTAAAAGGATGTACAAGGGTGCAACAATAAACGGGAATTGAGGGACAATAACAAATTTAGGAATCATTGATTCCAATATTTTTTTTTCAATACGATATTTAATTGCTCAGTTTATGAGCCCAAAAACTTTTAACTTTTACCAGACAAATTTGCTAAGAAAATTCTTCGTTATTGGTTCTTCTTTAATCTTGATTATTCTAGCTTTAAGGTTGACTAAAAGAACTTTATCAGAAGTTCCTGCACATTACTTGTAGCTTGTAATTTTTTTTTATTTTCTTGAGAATTAACATCCCACTAATAGCAGTGCAGTATTATTGTCACGTAATGCAGACGGAGACACGTGACAATGATACTGCACTGCTATTGGGGGAGTTCTGGTCACGAGAGACAGACGTATTGATTATATTAGATATAATATTAATTAAAAACGAAATATTATTAAATTTAAATAATAGTAGGAGCAAACCTGAGTTTTACAGGCTCCTCTGGGATATCGTAGTTTTCAGATTGGGAGCGTATTTGCTGAATATCAAAGAGCTTTGTAATATAAAGAGTAGGCATTGGGATTTATACGCAAAACCAGACGCCTCAATTGGGTTCCATAAAAAGCCAAAGAATGTCGTCTTTTCTATAATTTAAAAAGACTTTAGGACTTTTTAAGCATTTCCATCACCAAAAACTTGCGTTTTTACATAATTTGCCGTTAGAAATGTATAACTTTATTATCTTTTTAGATAAACTTCATTTTAAAACAGACTGCAATGTAATTGGTTTGAAAAATTTGGCTACTTAAAACCAAGGTTTTTTCCGGGCTTTGCTCACGTTACTGGCATAAAATTCTGCTTTAGAATATAACAAAACTATACTAAATGACATTCTAACAAATTTTGCTTTAAAATATGTGGTATTTTTCATACTAATGAGATGCGTAACAAAATAACAATTTTAGCTTTATTTTAGCAGGAGAGCATCCTATCCTATCACTGATTAAAACAAATTTAGAAGTTTATATCCGTGTCATTATTTTCCCACCATTTTTAGCACCTACAATGATTGATCTATTTGATAACTAGAGTTTTAATGTTGATTGTTTGAATTTAAAACCCATACTAAAGCCAATGACGTCATATAAAAGTGTACAGAGCGTACACACTATTCGGATAAATTCCTAATGCCCTATCTTCTACTATTCTACCGTCTTTGCTTAATATTATCTGTTAAAAACTTAAATTATTGTACCAAATCTGATATATATAGTTTTTAGTATAATTTTGACACAGTTTTATATAAATTTCTCGAGATAGAAACATCAAGATAGGACTCTGATAGGTCTCCATCAACACCTGAAATGCTCAGGTTTCAGCCTATACCCCCCTGTTATGTTTCCTTTACAGTCCCTGAACATGATAATGAAAAACGTGTTTTTATCTGTAGAAAGTGCTAGCATTGAAAGCTATCACTAACAACCTTTTAAATTACTTTTAGCAAACTTTAAATTGATCTTGGAAATAAACATTTAGTCAGGTAGTTAAACCTAGTGAGGGGAATCCATTTTTGGACAGTTTTTAAACTTTTAACCTTATCCTGTCAAGGGGGGGGGGGGCTTTTTATGACCCCCGCCCTACGTAAAACTAACTACGACGAAGAATATTTTCCGTCTTATTTAATCTCTCATTTCAAATCCTTCAAAAATAACGTTAAGATTTTAGTAACTTTAATCTTAATTAAAATGGGTAAAACTGGTTTCTAATGTTGACCAGTGTCCGAATTTAATGAATTTAAGCCACGTCTCAAATTCCCCAAAAACCGGTTTTAATTGACCGCCGGCTAAAATCTTGAAAATTTAATACAAATTTAAGTGGCTTAAATTTAAACGGCGGCGTAAATTCTTTAAAGTCGGCCTCAGGACCTCGAATTTGCCGTGCCCTGGCTTCCCATAACTTTATGAACTTTCTAACTTTTACTTCTGAATAATGTTGAACAAATTTTGGAGCTTTTTTGTTGCATATAATAATTGTATGCCTTGAACAGTTGGACTATCGACATTCAGCATGTTCCCTGCTATCTCAACTCTAGGGGCCAAATTATAGGGGGGGGGGGGGAAATGTCCCTGCTTAATACACATAAATTCTATTAGATGGGGATCATTCATATGATGTACTGGTCCCATTTTGCCTTATATAGTCAGTATTTGTACTGCACTGCTTGCTCTGGCTAATTGAAATTCGGCCCGGTACATGAAATCTAATGGAATGTACCGTAAACAGCTTTTGAAACAATTATAGCCCAAGTCTTAACCCTTTTCTCACAGACCCATTTGACTTAGAAAGTATTTTTTCAAATTACTGAAAACATTTTGCTCAAAATTTCTTAAATGTCGTCTTTCCATTACACACTTTGTAGATCTCTCTGTACCAAAAGTAAACACATGAAAACCTGTTCACAGCTCTAGATTAAACCTAAGCTTGTTGATAGATAGATAGACACATCTTGGGATAAACACTAACTTCGTGGAAGACAAATGTTCGAATTCTAATTGGAAATTCTTTGAATTTTTAGAAGGAACATTTTTCAAGCAATTTATTAGGGATAAAACCAATTAAGGTATATTAAAGACAAATTCTTTTTGGCTCCGCGCAGTTCAAATGTTTTCTTTTAAAGGCCTTAAACATCTTTATTATCTCTCAATAATTGAGCCGAACACTCTGTGATAATCAAGGAGTATGAAATAGAATGGAGATACAACTGACGCGGCCTGCCCTACCATATGATTATGCATGCTTTGCAGACGGGTACCCCATTTGTATAAGAAATATTCAGAATAGGTTATTGTATATGCGGTTTAATTGTACATCAGACAAATATTTCTTATTCAAATGAAGTACCGTCTGCTAAGCATGTATGGTAGGGCGGGCAGCGTCAGTTGTGTCTCCCTTCTATTTCATACTCCTTGGTGCTAATCAATTCAAACATTTTATTTCTAAGGTCAGGATTACGAATGAATGCCACCAATTATTTCAAAGACGACCTTCATATCGTCCCTCAAAGGTCATGTTTCGTTAAAAACTTAAGAAAAAAACTATATTTTCATTTTGATTTAGTTTTTTACACTTATGACCAATCTTTATCAGATTAACGAAAAGTTGAAACTGATTATGAAAAGGTTGTTTTAAAACACGTTCGATTAGTTTATTATTTTTTTAACTATATCTAATTCGTTTCTTTATCTCCAGATAATCATAGTTCATTCTTGTCCATTTCTACTTTTTTAACACTAAAATCAGGAACGTAAAACAATTTTTAAGAATTTTTAATGATTTCTCAGAATTATAACTTGACACAAACCGCTTGTGTGATTACAACGTGGTTTATATTTGGATATCATTAAGGGTCCAAGGTGTTTATGATAGATATATGTATTGATATCCGAGCCATGATAGGAAAGATACCATGGATACAAGGATATCACTCAAGCCCAGATACTGCAGATTACTAGATTATGTATAAAGATATCCAAGGTGTTTATGATTGGATGTAAATAATAAAAATATTAATAAGCAAGGTATTTTCTAGGGATAAATTAATTGCATCAGAAATTGAGTTCTCTCTAATAAACTCAATTACAATATGAATACACTTTACAAACATCTATTCAGAGTTCACCGCACATGTTTTTTTAGACATTTTGCATTTACATTTACATTGACACAGTACACTAGGGGGAATTCAACTTAGGCTTATCCTGATCAAAAATGAATAGTTAAGTTTTAAAATGTTTAACAAATATAGGTTAAATCCTATTTTTTAAGAAATTTAAGTCTTTCCATAAACTGTTATTTTGTAAGAAACTTTGTATTCAGAAAGTATAATAGAAAGGTCGTCTTTGTTAGTCACGTTAAACAAAATAAATCATACAAAAATGCTACTTAAACCATAGTCTAAAGTCTAAACCAAGGTTATAATGCAAGGAAAGTTATTTTAGAGGTGTATGCATCTTTTGTACTGCAGTGTACTGACTCTGGGCGGTAATGTAAACACAAGACGGATGTCGAAGCCTGACATAGGATCCATCTTTTACATGAAAATCAATGAAATATTCTGCTCATATGAAATGTAAGAATTATACAAATTCAACCTTTTAGAATTTGTACAATTCCGTATGAGAGCTCTCCAATCGAACAGTTCTCATTCTCATTTTTATCTGAAATATAATAAACATTTTAGGGTTACTATTACTACGCCGAATGATATGGAAGTGAAGCTTAAAAGGCCCTACAAGGCCCGATGAAAACTTGGTACCGCTCGTCTACCGCTCCTACGCGCTCTTTTTGCGCTTACTCGTACCGGCCTCATGCTCGTACCAAAAAGTTTATAGTTTTAAAGGGACTATTCCTGACAATTTGGATGAATCATCCAAATTGCTGTACTCGAAGAATTAGGGTGGTTTAGCCAGCCTCAGAGAAACTATTATGTGAATTATCAAAATTAACAAAATTTAATGCTTTTAACCTCCTCGGATACTGAATGAACACTAATGCATCTATTCTTGTTTACAAATTCCGCCCAGAGAGAACTGGTTTCAATATGTACGCAGAGTATACGCAACTGCAATTAACTTTCCTTGCATTATAATCTTGGTATAAACCATTTAAGTGGATCTGCTCCTTAAGATATAACTGTCTTTGGAATATGACACAATTTTAGCTCTTAGGTTTTGTTACTTAAAACCTATGAAAAAGTAAATTTTTTGAAAATGTATAGGAATGTATAATCCTTTACTAATTGTATAGGCCCAGGAACTATACCGAGAGCGAACGAAACTCTAGAGTTTCCTTTTTGAGGTCTTAACATTTGTTTAGATTTTGATTTAAGAGATTCGAAAAAATGGAGAATATAAAGAAAATAAATAAAATAATATTTCATCACAAACTGTCATAACTGAAAGTTAAATCAAACTCCTAAGTTTTCATTGAATAACAAATTTTTTTTGAAAAAAACCGTCTTTTCTTTTTTCTTCTTGTTTCTTAGTTCTATAAACTTCAAATTATGACCACTTACCAAAGGCCGGTGAATCAGATTAAATATCCCCCCTTAATTATTTTCAAATTATAGTTTTTGGATTATTAGACTTTTACAAAAAAAAAATGACATTTTGACTGATTTAGCGGGAAAAATCTTTCTTTAATCCATTGATATGTTTAGGATTTAATTTTTAAGTGTCACAGATGTATGCGTTTCCTTCAACACACACGCCGTGTCATAGAAGATAAAGAATTTTATGTTTTCTTTCAATTTTCATGTTTTGTGGGACAATTAATTTTAGATTTTGATATGAAAGTCTTTATAAATGTTTCCCTAGTTTTAAAAATAAAAGAATATCAATCGAAATTTATTATTCTCAAGATAGAATAGATTCAACATTCTATTTGGAGAAAAGATCTACATAAACTTTATGCATATTGCACAGTGAATTAAATTTAATTTAGTTTTAGTATTAAATTTATCATTTACAGTGAGTATTATAGTGCATGAGTCTGTAAAACCATGTGATTATTATTGAAAATTCGAAAATTTTCTGGATTTCTAAATTAATTGTTGTTTACAGTTACGCCACAGACTGCTCATACACTTTACCTGGATAGGCTGAGCAGGCCTATGGTGTTCCGGCATGCCATGCTACGGTTCCATGTATTGTTTATTGACTGACATCTCACGGCCAGTTGTTGCATTCAGGGGTTAAGTTTTACAACTTTTATGAATGCTCCAATTTTAAACATTAAACATAACTTTTATAAATAATGTCTATTTTTAAAGATTTTGCATTTCCTATTCAAATGATCCTTAATACAGATGTCTCCTGATTGGTCGTGTACAGTACTTGTACACAATAGAAAATATCGCATATTATAGGTTTTAATCGATCTCTGTAACTCTTAAATTAAATTTTTTTCTAAATTGGAACAATCCCGTAACCAGGATTTTCCCAAGGGGGGGGGAGTGCAAAGAGGGGTGTTGTAGTATGGGCCCAAGATCACCGAGTGAAATGTAATGAACGAGTTCTGGGAGGTTGCAGGGGGGCAGAGGCCCCTTTTATGGAAATTTTTCAAATTTGATATAAAAACGAGTAATTTTAGCATGAATGTTATGTAGTTTATTTTCTAATTTGTCAACAACACTAGTAATTTAAGTTTGAACTTAATGTTATAGTAAATATTTCCCCTAAATTTGTATTTTTTTTTTTTTGGTACAAGGAAATTTTCATAATATAGTTGTTATACTTTTTAGCTCAAATTTTATAATATTGAAAGACATGAAATTTTGATAATTTTGATATTACTACTCACGTTTACTGATTTTGAATTGTCATAGGGACTAAATATTAAAACTGAGGCAATGTTTCTGCAAGATTTAAACAATTGATTTTTTTATACATACTGGAACATATGTGTTTCATTGCATATATGTATATCGACAAAGCGAAAGAACAACAAACCTTGGTTACTCTGAAAATCTTACCTCAGGACAAATATTTTTCAAGGAAGGATTAATTTTGTTGGTCTGAGGGAACAGATTTAGTAAAGAACTGTTTAGACATAGGATATACACAATACAATATATACACAATACAATATATACACAATACAATATATACAGAATACAATATATACAGAATACAATATATACAGAATACAATATATACAATACAATATATACACAATGCAATATATACACAATACAATATATACAGAATACAATATATACAATACAATATATACACAATACAATATATACACAATACAATATATACAATACAATATATACATAATACAATATATACAGAATTATTACAAAGGAATTGAGTCTTTGCCACAAACTCAGATGTTCTAATACCTATATATTTACAACCTTAGATATTTCACACTATGAATTCTGTTCAGTCAAATAATCTGAGTTTGAAATGGCAAATGTTTACACCATCAGATTTAAAAAATATAGGGATTAGAAATTTTAAGTTTGTTTCAAAGACTCAATTCCTTTGTAAAACTTTGAATGTTAATATATCAATTTTTCATGAGAAAATTATACTAAGCAACTTATCTAAAAAAGTTAGTCACATGCACCCCCCTTTTAGGAGAAAGGGGGGTGCACCTTACCCCTTGCACCCCCCCCCCCTGGTTACGGGCCTGCGTTTCTCCAACATAGAAACATTTTAACTTATGTTTATATACGAATATTTAAATCTATCTATCGGTCTGTTTATCTTTCTATACCTACAAAGTACAAATATTATACATTATATTTTGTTATCGGCCAACTTTGCAGCACGTCAAGCATCACTTCAATTTTACCATTTAGAACATTAGAAAATGTTTTAAACTTCCAACCATGCTTTAATTGGTTTTTATCAATGGTATCAAAAGATATCTGTTTCGAATAAATGAATTAAAAAAAACAGGAAGAGCAATGGAATATTGTTAAATTAAAAATATCATATAATGAAGCGGATTGGACAAGTTTTGCAAAGAAATTTTGCTAATTTTGCATACAACCCGTCAAAAGAAATTTGCACATTTTTAGTTTTCTTAATCAGGTTATTCAAAGATTTGCAAAAAGTTTTGCATATTTAGAATGGCATGGTCAAGGCCGTTTTTTAATAATTTTTTTTACTAGACTTTTCAGCAAAAAATCAATTTTTGCAAATTTGCAATTTTTACTTGCAGTTTCTAAAAGTAAAGCACTAGAGCTTCCCAATGATGCATCATTTGTCATATTTAAACATCAAACATGTGATTTAGAGGGGGGGGGGGAGCAAAACTACGCAAGTCGCTTATACATAGAGAGACAAGAAAAATTAAAAATAATTAATATTTGAAGTGTAAATACATAAATAATAGATATCTCAGTCATCTTGATCATTCAAAGCACTTGAGGGTCATGTAAAACTACTTGTATTCCTGTTTCGAATAAAAAGCGCTTATTTTTCGCCGTAAGCCTATAACCCCATTTAATTTTTCGCGAACACTCCCTTTAAAAGCAAAAAGTGTAGTGCATAAATGCTGAATAAAGGCTCCCTCTAGTATATGAGAACTACTCAACCGCTAAGTATTTCTCAAGTGTTGATGTTAGCTTAATAGTACAAATAAACATCATTGACATGGACAACAGAGGGGACAGACTAAACTACAATGAAAAGATTAATCAATTTTCAATACTGGATCAACTTTGAAGTGTCTCAACACCTTGGCTTTACAATATACATTCTCTGCAAAAGTGGGCCAAGATTTAGCAAAATGTGATAAAAGAGCAACCTTACAGAATTCACATATTTGTGAAACTTTTCTGTGTTTTTTTGGGTTCTTTGCTAAAACACGGATATAAAGATACCAACTGTAGAGCATAAGCATGTACAATGTACATATACAATGTATATGCTGCTCAGTGCACATATGCAATGAATGTAAAGAATACGAAACACTCATCTACTTAGGGAGTATACGCTGCACATGTGCTAAGGGAGTTGAGGCTAGCGCTGTACTTGTAATAAGGGAGTAGAAGATACGCTAGGCTGAGGGTGTAGAGGATATGCTACATATCTGCTAAGGGTTTAGAGGTTACGCCGCACATATGCTAAGGGTTTAGAGGTTACGCCACACATATGATAAGGGTTTAGAGGTTACGCCGCACATATGCTAAGGGTTTAGAGGTTACGCTGCACATATGCTAAGGGTTTAGAGGTAACGCCGAACATATGCTAAGGGTTTAGAGGTTACGCCTCACATATGCTAAGGGTTCAGAGGCTACACCGCATATATGCTAAGGGTTTAGAGGCAACGCCGCACATATGATAGGGGTTTAGAGGTAACGCCGCACATATGCTAAGGGTTTAGAGGTTACGCCGCACATATGCTATGGGTGTAGAGGATGCACTGTACATGTGCTAAGGTTGTAGAGGTTACGCTGTACATCTGCTAAGGGTGCAGAGGATACGCTGTACATGTGCTAAGGGTGTAGAGGATACGCTGTACGTGTGCTAAGGGTTTAGATGATACGCTGTACATGTGCTAAGGGTGTAGAGGATACGCTGTACATGTGCTAAAGGTTTAGAGGATACGCTGTACATGTGCTAAGGGTGCAGAGGATACGCTGTACATGTGCTAAGGGTGTAGAGGATACGCTGCACATGTGCTAAGGGTGTAGAGGATACGCTGTACATGTTCTAAGGGTGTAGAGGATACGCTGTACATGTGCTAAGGGTTTAGAGGATACGCTGTACATGTGCTAAGGGCCGGGTGTAGAGGATATCTACAGTCTGGGTGAAAGCATCCTCCTCAGCCTCTCCACTGATCCACACTAGGCTGGAATCGATACCATCAGAATACAACCCGGCCTCTGATTGGTTGGGCGAGGCTGGGCTGAGGCCGGGAGAACCAATGAGGAGCTGGTTTACAACCTGGAGGGTGACAGGCACCAGCCGCTGAGCAGGAGAACCGAGTACAAGTTTATCCGGGTTGGTGAGATGGTGTATACTGGTGTAACTAGCTGGACCAGCTGAGTGATATCATGGCTGAGTAGTAGTAAGTTGACCAGCCTAGTTATGGCGGGGGAGGGGAGGAATATCACCCTCCTTCTCGGGGTACTAACCATACTTGCTCTCTGTATTCATCCAGGTACCTGGAGTAAACCCATATTTTACAATAATCAAACTTATGTAATCGGAAACAATCATAATCTTAAAAAAACTAAATTTCTCGAAATAATAATAATAAAATATATTGAATATTTTATTATTCTTTTTATTATATTATTTAGGCCCAATATAATCGCACAACTGTTTCGGACACGATCTAAAGATTTTTGATGTTTTTAATTACTGATGTTGATTAATCTTTTGTAGACAGGATATGAGAAAATGTTTATATTAAAAGATTTATATTTACTTTGTAACATATAATGTAATAAATATCTTTAATGTAGAACTTCAATTATTGTATGTTCTGTATAGTACAGTGGAAAACATAATGAAATCATGAAAAGTACAGGGGGTGAGCCACATCACACGAATCTAACTCGACATTCATACAATAAATTTAGCTTGAACCTGCTTTTAAAAAACAGATTTGAAAGAGTTAGACCGATAAATCTTTCCCTTAAATAAGGGACTTTTATGAACAAAATTCAATTCTTAAAACCAAGCATATTGTCATTAATTAGATTAATAATTAATTAATTCTGATCTCAACAAAATCGACCCCGACCCAAGTACATGATCGACCCCGACACAAGTTCATGATCGACCCCGACACAAGTACATGATCGACCCCGACCCAAGTACATGATTCTTAAAATGTCGATTTCAATTTAAAAGAAATATTTTGGACAGAAAAATATAATTTATAAGTCGGAAAACTTTTAAAGCGTTACAAGGGCGTATGCAGAAATAAATTTAGAGGGGGGAGGGGCAAAATATGCTCGAAGAGCAAAACTTTGTTTTGCCCCCCCCCCCTTATAGATCATAGGGGGGGGGGCAAATTTGGATATCAAGCTTAAGCATATGATACTTTAGATGCACACATACAGCCCGATTACCTTCCAAATACTATACTTTATCTCTCCTTCAAAGAGTAAACTGATTTTTTCTATGTTCTTCACTCTTCAGCTTAAAGACTTGAAAAATGTGATAGCTCTAACTTACTTCTCCACCCTCCCTCCCACTCTCAATATCTCAGACTACCCTTATGCAACATCTGAAAACGTATCCAGGGTTTTAATAATTTTAGAAAATCAAATTAATTTAACAATTTTGGGGGAAAACTGTTTTCTTATAGTTTAGAAAAAATCAGATGTTTTAAAGAATGGCGCATAATGGATAAAACAAATAAAACTGTTTTAGGTTTACTATAACGTAACAAGTGTTATGATTAATCTGCATATGTTTGTTTGTTTGTTTGGCACCGATCAACACATTTAAAATCTAAAAAGCTCAAAAACCTGTGTTTATCTAGACATGACTGGTTCAACTATTTTTAATATTTAATACCATATTTCGCAGATAATTAAAAAGTTAATATCTCAAAATTTTCAATTAAATGATAATTTTGTAAATATTTGTAATTTAATTAATATTATGTGCTTTAACTCACATTTATATTAAAAGTTTACAATAGACATATTTACAATTTCAAGAATATAACAGCCATAGATTAGTAACAATATAGAGATAGAACACTAGAAGTCGTTTTTTTCAAGATTTAAGGGGTTTTCAATAACAATAACCATGAAGCAGAAGCCCAAAGAAGTTCCGCGTAGGCAGCGTTAAATTACGAGACAGAGATAGATAGGTATTGTTATAAATCTATGATACATATTATTTTGATAATTGCAACGCCTGAGCTGATCGTAATTATCTGATATGTATAGTTATATTAAAAATGTAGACAATAAATAATTAACTTTCCTTTTGCTTTCCTTTTTTCTTTTTTTAGAATTGCGGAAATATTCCCAGAACCTCTATTTTTGAGGTTTTAAAATATTTTCTCCTTAAACATCTAATTTTCTATTTTTTTGTTTGTTATTTTTATAATAAAACAAAACATTCGTATATATGTCACCAATAGCCGGCCAATTGGCTGGAACGAATGGGCTGATTTTTTTTGTAGACACTCATGAGTGGCCGGGGGAGGGGGGGTTAAGCTAAAAACAATTTCCTAATATCATAATTGTTTATTATTTTTTTTTTACTAAAAAGTGTTAAAAGACAACGATGGATATATTTAGAATAAACGGATTTACGAAACCCTTTGAAACATATGACCTTAAACAAAGCAAAAAAGCCTTTCCCCCACATTTGTTGAAAACCGTGAACACCCCCCTCCCGAAGACTTTATTTTCTTTCTTATTTGAACACAAACCATGATTGTTTATTGTTTCGGGGATTTCTAGAAAAGCTTAGCATTGAACTCCGAGAACCAGTTATTCTGCCAAAAAGAGAATTGTAAACCGGAAAAAGAATTGTAAACCGGAAATGTAAAAATCAACCAAGTTCCATGGGGAAAATAAAATATAAATATTTGTTTGTTCTCGCGAAGAAAAAGATATCCTAACATTTTTGACGTAATATTGTAAATACATTTGTAAGGACTGTTTGTTTGTTTGTCCGATCATAACTCATGAACCCTTTGACCGATTTGCCTCACATTTAGATTTACTTTATTTTGACGTGAAATGTTGATTTAAACAGATTTACTTAAAAATCTACCAAATCTATAAATATTGCTGATAAACAAAGATTAATATGAAGAAGGTTAAATATGGCCAAGTTTTTTTATTAGCAGTTTAAACCAAGAAGTTAAAAATTTTTTTCTTTTGTTTCTCGATATCTACATCAAGTTTTTAAAGAAAATCCTAATCTATGAATCAGTGTAAAAGCAAAAAAATCGAAGGGACTTAAAGCGCAATTTCAAGTAACCCTCCATTCCAAATTGGCAAAACCAGATTCACAATGGAACCCTTAAAAGCTTTGCTTGGTCAAGTATTAATTAGATATTACTGTTTTGAAAACTGAGACCGAATTTAAAGAATTTGAGCGGCGGCTCAAATTTAAGCCACAGCTCATATATAGTTGGTTTCACTTAAGATTCAATTCAAAGTTTCAAGATTTAAGCCGGTGCTTAATTAAAGCCGGTTTTTGGCGGATTTAAGACACGGCTTAAATTCATTAAATTCGGACACTGATTATTTACAACTGTGGAATTTCATTTCTCTACAAAAGCGTATTTCTACTGCAGGAAAACACGCATGAATTATCTGAATTGAACACATTTAAACGAAAATATCTTTAACGAAATTTCTCTAAACGAAATTACAGGAACTTTAAAATGTGAACTATTTTGATTTTTATCCTTTACATATGACAAATGTATTTCCTTCCAGGTTTAAGAAAATCCAATTTTCAATTTACATTCAACCCACAGCCCCACCCCTTCTCTTGACAAACATTTTCTATTTTTTAATCAATCTTTTACAAATCCTCTCTGCTAGAGGGCGTCCTAATATAAAATCCTCTTAGGTACAGAGGGTGTCCCAATATTTAATCCTCTTTAGTACAGGGTGTCCCAATATTAAATCCTCTCTACTACAAGTTGTCCCAATGAACATGCGACTTTAAAATTCTTTGTTTTTCGAGTTCTAATAATATTAACAAAATTAGTCTTAAAAAAGTTTTTTTTTCGGCTAAAGAGCTTTATAATTTATTATTTTTATTTTTATTCATTATTTTTATTTTATTAACCCTATAAAGGCTGGGGGTCTAATTCTATGTACACCCTGGCGGACCCTAGAAAAAGGCCTTAGAGTAAAGGTACAGGGTACTGATGTGCATATTCATAACATATTCATTGAGATGTGACATGATATTACAGATATTTTTCTAGGACTTAAAAAAAATATCGTTGTCAGATCTTTTTAGTGTTAAAGAAACTATTTTTATTTTTAAACTATGACTACTTGCACTATAAAGTATATTCCATTAGTTTTTCAAAGATATAAGGATTAAAAATATAAATTTTTCTGAAGTTTTCTTCTCAATATCTCCGTCGATTTTAAAGGTTTGAAAATGGCATACCACATTTTTAAAATCTTGGAACCGGGGGGTTTTCCGTTTTAAAAATACACGCACCTCTGCCCCTTCATTAAAAGTAAATTCAACATATATGAAGTATAAAGTCTGACCGCGTCAAACTTGTTTTACCGGCTAGTTCTGTCCAGTACAGTACAAACTGGGACCGGAAAGGTTGACCCGGCTCGGAAATTCAGATGTACTACGACTGCTCGTGATTATGATTGCCAGTTGAAGTAAGCAATAAGTCGCCATTTAAGTCCTCTGTTTATTTGTAGATATCTATTTATTTACAAAAACTATCCTAAATTAAAAAAGAAATTTCAAAAATCGTAGATATATCATGATCTACAGTTAACATGACATTTATAGAAACCAATATAGCATACGTACTTATTAAATACATAGACATGAATTATAAATTGTTATTAATTCTAATAAATGTATACCAGTAAGGTTTTAACATAAAAATAAAAATTGCTTGGGAAATATAAAAAATCATATTCATATTCAAGGATATGCACAAAGACTGTAAAGACGACCAAAAACTCTAAATATATGACAATTTGAAGATAAATTTTTTTTCTGTATTAAATTGAGTATTTTCATGGTTTACCAAATGATGAGGCACAGAATCATGCCAATTTTGGCCTGATTCCTGAACCCTGAATGCAAAAAAACGGAATAAACAAATTCCGTACAATCGTCTTTGAAGTCTCATTCTTTATGGGTAATCCGGTAATAGAGCACACTCTGTACATATATATATTCTTGCATGCCTTGAGCCAAAAACTTAAGACAGGGTATACAATACTATACGATATTCCAAAGTTTCCTTTTTGGGGTCTTAACATTTGTGTAGATTTTGATTTAAGCTATTCGAAAAAAATTAAGATTATAAACAAACTAAATTAAATAATATTTCAAAACAAAAATATTGATCTTCACAAAACTGCCTGACCCCATTCGTTAAACCCGGGTTTCAAAACCGGCTTTCAGAACGATACCCTATCTTAAGTTTTGGGCTCAGAGCAGGAAATTTAAGAGATTAACAGGAAACGAGTTTCCTTTTTGGGGGTCTTTACATGTGCGTAGATTTTATTTTAAGAAATCAGAAAACAAAAAGAAAATTTAAAGAAACACTATAATAATATTTTTTAATAATTTTACTTCTAGCAATTAATTATTCATTTATTTTTTAGGTATGTATTCCTTCTCTCTACCCAACTATAGTTAACTAATTATATACTGTCATGCCTTCCTACCCCGACAAATATTTCAAAGATGAAATATTTAGAATTGATTTCAACTTCTGTATTGTTAAAAAATATAATTTATTACAAGACAAATAATTACGTAATTACGTATGCAGAAGACGATTGCATTTATCAAATATATTTCTTTATTTTTCAACCTTGAAATTGGAAGATTTAGATGTAGACAACAATGGCAGAATTATTTTTTAGAAAATAATGGCACAACTTTTTGTAAAGCGAAATGGATTTTGCAAATATGACAATGTCCGATTCACAAGGTACCCTTAAAGCTTTGTCTGATCAAGTATGAATTAGATATCAATATGTTTACGATTATGGAAACTTATTATTTACAAATGTGAATTCTCTACAAAAGTGACTTGCTTTTCCGCTGCAGGAAAACAAATGTGAGAATTACCAGAATTAAACACTTTCAAACTTGGAAAGAAAACATTATCCTCCACGGTATTGATCAGATAAAGGTTCGAAGGGTATCGTTGTTAATCAAGGATATCTATTTTTGAATTCTCGTCAACCGCCATTCTGTTGTCATGTCAACCATCTACCTCTATCAAAGTTGAATGGACCTCTTACTATATTTCTTAAAGGCCTGAAACTAAACCCTAGAGCTAGGTTTCTACTTAGATCCTCGGCTTAATGAGGGAGGGAATGCAAATCAAAATAATTCCGCATCCGAGCCTTTCTTCCGAGCCACTTTCAAATGCTTACAGGGCCATCATATGAATTCAAAAACAAATTAATTGTCTTATCTTTACCTTTCATTATTTTAATGTTAAAAAAGTTTAAATTTCCCAATCTTTATGATTTGGAAGTTTGAAAAAGAAAAAGAAAAACATATCAAAAGAGGTGGTTCGAGGGGAAAAAAGGCTCGGCTGTGGCTGAAATACAGATTGCCTTTCCCCCCTCGCTCAATATAATCTAGTTTAGGTCTTGTACATTAAACAGAGAAAGGTGTTTGCAAAAAAGAAATGCAAGTTAAAACTAATGATTTAATTCAGCTTTACGTCACAGCAGACCCCTTCCTCATATTTTTATCTCTCTTCCTGATTTATAATTTTACTGATTGAACAAAATTTAAAGAACTGCCAAGAAAAATGAAGTTTAATAAAACAAAATGTTGTGTTTTCAAAACTAAGTGTGGTGGGTGTGGGGGGGTTGAAATGCTGAAAAATGAATTTATTCTTCCCTTGTTGGAAGAAATTTAAATATTTCAAAAGTTTTAAGATATTCTATTGCAGATTTCAAATAAAGATATTCCTTGGCAGTACTTTCTTAAACAAATTCTCTATGAGAAATCTTCTGATATTACAGCTGCAGAAATGTTTCGGAGATTTTTTTTAATCTTATTAATT
Organism: Eurytemora carolleeae; assembly: GCF_000591075.1. Taxonomy (NCBI): domain Eukaryota; kingdom Metazoa; phylum Arthropoda; class Copepoda; order Calanoida; family Temoridae; genus Eurytemora; species Eurytemora carolleeae. The sequence goes on along the minus strand of NW_019396699.1, from coordinate 79,686 downwards.
TACAAATATATATCCCGAATTTTTTGCTCCTGTAAAATCTGATGAGTAAAAGGTTCTCTTTTGTTCAATAAAAGAGTTCATTATAAAGAAGAAAAAGAAAATAGAAAAATCGAAAAAAGTGATTGAAAAATTAAATCTACGAAAAAAAACTTTTTTTCGGGAATGTAAAAAAATGCTCATTTCCACAAAAACTGAACAATAGAATCATTTTTCTCATCTGCCTATTATTCAATTACTCTCTATATCTCTATAAACATATTCCGGAATATAATCTTACTTTCAATCAATCAATCAATTCTTATGATATTAACTCTTAAACTTTGCTTGCTTGCACACATGATCTCCTTCTACTTCAGGATATACAGGTAGCAATCATCAGACCCCAGGTTCTCAAGGTGATAAATACAAGCTTTATAGCAGCTAACAGCTGACCAGCCAGCTAAACAGATGACCAGTTAGATAAACAGCTGATCTTGTAAATACACAGCTGATCAGTTATAGATAAACAGCTGCAGTTGGATAAACAGCTGATCAAGTTAGTTAAGCAGTTTATCAGTTAGCTAACCAGTTGATCAGTTAGATAAACAGCTGATCAGTTAAATAACTGCTGATTAGTTAATCAAACAGCTGCTCAGTTAGAGAGTAGCTGATCAAGTCAGCTAAGCAGCTTATAAGTTAGCTGAGCAGCTGATTTGTTACCTAAAAATCTTATAAATTCACTGAACAGCTTATCAGATCCTTGGAGAGCTGATCAGTTAGCTAATCAGCTAATCAGTTGGCTAAGCAGCTGATACGTTAGCTAAACAGCTGATTAGATAGCTTAACAACTGACCTGTTAGCTAACCAGCAGAACCGTTTGTATTGGAAGTTGTTAAAATTGGCTTTATTGCTCTTCAAAGCTATTTAAAATTGTATTTACAGCTGTCCAAGCCTGTTGAACGGTTTTAAAGCAAAATCAAGCTGTTTAATGAAATCTGATCAGAAAGCAGTTTGAAACTAATTTCAAGCTAATATCAGCATTTTCAACAATTAAAAGCTTTTTGAAACTGTTTAAAGCTGTTTAAAGTGTTAAAGCTGTTAAAAGCTGTTTTACAGTGTTTAGTTGTTAAAAGCTGTGTAAAACTTGTTTCAGCTGTGCTGGTTTTTTGTGAAAGCTGCTGAGCTTCCCGTTTGTTGCAGGGTGAAACCCATTTTTTGTCCGAAACAATCTGATAAAATTCTCACATCTTAAAAAAAATTTTATTGACAAAGATTGACGCATTGGACCCTGCAGCAAGCGAACATCAATGAGTTCCTTTATCTGTTAAAACCTAGAGTAGAACAGCACTATAATGCATGAATTGACACAAATATTAAATTTAGGCTTAACAATCTAAATGTCTGTGTTCACTGAATGGTGTTGATTTTATCATCTAAATGTATAGAGAAATTATAGACAATGTGTTTAAAAGTTTTAATGTTGATTTTTTGTCATAAAATATTTTGGATTTTTGTGTTTCTTTAAACCGTTTAAATCACCTAGATTGTAGTCTTTCGCACAATGTACATTTAGCGTAAACTTTATCGTTATAAAAATGTGTGAATAATTAGTGTACACAAAAATTAGTTGTAAATCAAAGAGTTGTGAATTTAATTAAACCTTATTTTAGATTAATTAGATGTTTATGACATCGGAAGACAGTTTCTAACTCACTAGCGCGAATCACGAAACAGTTTCCCCGCATTTTTCGGTTGAAAAAAAATAAAATTTATAGTTAAATTATTATACCCCCTCTATTTTTATTCAAATATTCCCCTAAAATCTTAATAACACAGCCAAAGTTGTGATGCAAAATATTAGAATTAGTTAAAATTTTAAATATAATTTTAAAATATTGAATTGAAATGGTAGAAATATGAATTGATAAGCAGGGTCGAGTGCTTTTGTTTAAAAGTATCCCAATTCTTCAATTTGTTTCACTGGTTCCGAAATAATATTCATCTTCTTTTCACGTACATTCTTAATTCCATCCTTTAAGTACTCCTCCATTCTCACCATTGCTCATCCCATTTTTCATTGCTTATCTAGCCAACAGAATCCCTCAGTCGAAAATGTTTATATAAATACATACCGTACGGCCACTTTTTTGCATGAAAGTTGAACTTTAAAAAGTTCCGAAGATTATGCTGATTAACCACTAAAAGTGTATCTATCGATGTTAGGTACTTTCCCAAAGGATTTTTCCCAAGTGGCAACTTCCCAAGGGTATTTTTCCAAGTGGAAACTTCCCAAATGTGCAATTTCCCACGCCGCAACTTCCCAAATCTTTCCTAGCCGCAGTGCTCGGCCCCCAGTCTGTTCTAGGTGTGGCGCTATGCCCCGTAGCCCATCCTAGGCGCAGCGCTAGGCCCCCATTGCAGCCTGCGGTGCCTCAAAGGGCCTAACCTAACATTTGGGGAGTTACCGCTTGGGAAATTGCACACTTGGGAAGTTGCCACTTGGGAAATTGTCATTCAAGAAGTCACCCTTGGGAAAATGCCTTTTGGAAAGTAATTCCGTGTCCCAAAAGTCAAATGCCTCAAAATGATTTCTGATTTAAAAAGGCAGTTTAGCTTAGTCTTTTAGTGATTTCTATCTCTCAAAAGCAGTTGAGCCCAAAGTTGTGTGTTATATTTCTGTTCTGATGCATGTACGTACACTGCTTTAAAACATTTATCATTCCTACTAAAGAAGGAAATATGTGTTCCTAAGGTACCAGGGTCGTTTCCATCCAGAGTTACGTACTTAGTAAGTTGTCAGAAAACGACCCTGGTGAAAAAAAAAACAATGATATCATATTTTTTTTTTACTGTTTAAAGGGTGATTTGAAATTACTTCATTATTCTCTTTTAATCAAAAAAAACCCACTTGCATTTGTCAATACTAAATTCTTACATCATTTGTACTCTCTCAATTTCCTTGTCATATATATGTCAGGATTAATAAAAAACATGTAGGGTTTCAGTTGAAAACTTATATTTCTTTACTTATAAGAAAGGGTTAAAATTGTATTTTTGTCCCATGATTAGTTAAAAAATTTTACTTGATATAAGTTGCAAATTACGTTCTTAATGATACAAAAAAGTAGCAAAGGATTTGAGTCTTTGGAACAAAATCATATATTTAAACCTCAATATCTGTAGAACCCGATGTTGTAAACCTTTGATATTTCAAACTCAGATTATTTGATCTAACAGAATTCATAGTTAGAAATTTTTAAGGTCTGTAACATTTGTTTAAAGGTATAGTGATTAGAAAATCAGAGTTAGTGGCACAGACTCAATTCCTTTTCGTTTTTTGTGTGTTTAATAAAAGAAAAAGTAATGGACCATTGATTATTTTAATTTACACCAATATGAAGTTAGCTAGTTTTATTAAACATAAGTCTTTTTTTGAATGTTTTTTTTTAATCTTTAATACCTGTTGTCGCCCTGCATCATAAAATTCAATAAATAAGTTTCGTAGATTTTCTGAATCCATGCAGTAAACTGTTTTCGATCTTATCAAATAAAAACTATCCTTTTAATCGGGTCATTTCATTCAATTCTGTCTTGTCATGTTTGAGCAACAAAGCAAAAACAAAAACTCAATATTGCAGATGACAACTTTTATAACTCCTAACTTTTTTTTACAATCTGCGGTTTAGGGTTGAACCTAGTAAAAGTGATTGTCAGCGTAATTCCATTTTTTACACAACAATTATCTAACTTTACACCTTTTTCTTTTGAAACCAGAAATCTAATCCATTTAGTATTTTTTACGACAAAAAAAAATTCGAATTTTCGTAAAATATAGCGCTCATCTGTAATACTTTAACTCGAATTGCTCAGTGAAAACTGCAGAAAAGTGTTTCATTCTGGTCAATTCTCCAGTCTTTCTTATAAGCAAGAAAGGCACAAGAAACTTTTGAAGAGAAACCACAAATCAAAATATACAGTTTTCAAACGCAAAAACATGAATTTCCAATTCAAACTTGATCAGACAATGCTGTTAAAGATACCGTTGTGAATTAGACATGTCGACATCATGGATCGGGTCACTTGATATTAGGCTTTTAGTCCTTTTAAACCAGATTATTAATTTCAAAGAAGATTGACAAGACAAAATTTCCAGTTTCAGTTTTGAAGGTTTTTAAAATTTTTTTAAGTATCACTTTTCAAATCCCTATCCCAGATATTTTCCTTCAAATCATAAAATTTAAATATTTTCCAATGAAATCTTTTGTGATATCTTTAACATAGATTTTATTTAGAGTAAAACCCTTAATAACGAATACATCGGAAGAATTTATCAAATGTCGTCTTGACAATTTTTCAATGAGTTTTATACTATATTACGTAAATTTTAGTATTTGCGAAAATAAATAAATATCCATGAATATGCGGGAACAGTTTTAAAGAGTTCCATATAATCATTTAATTAAAAAACTAAATATCTGCAACATTCCATTATCAAAAAGTGAAGAATACGACATTTGATGAATTCTTTCGATGTATTCGTTATTAAGGGTTTCACTGTATTAAATCAAAATACAACACAAAGAAGTGTTTCAATAATTACAAAAAGAAACAGGATTAAAAATAAAGATGTTTGTTCCATTCCATATAATAAGATTTGCTTTCTTTCTCTTTGTTTTCTGGTCTCCCCGCGTTAAAGGATATTTATTCTATTAAGGTTTTACACAAAAACTCAAAGAAAACTAAAAGGTTTCTACGAAACTTGAGATTCATAGAAAACAAAACAAAGGAAAAGTTCTGGATCAATTGTATTTAATGAATTATATTTTTTTACTGTAAAATCATTTTAAAGAAACATTAAAACTTTTAATTATAATTTCTTTTGTGACGATAAATGTTATATTACTTTAATGAAAGAAGTATTTTAAAGAATTGTTCATGCTATATTTCATTAGCACGTTTTTTTTAGTAAAAAGTGTTACAATACTTTTATTGTCTTAAATGTTTTAAAATGGTACATTTAAACCCCGCGTAATTAGATCTTTATCTTAGTAATAAATTATAAATTATATAAATTAATACATTTATGAACTTACTTGTCTTACTTGTCTTTACTTCAAAAATCATCAAGTTTCTATTAAGCATTCAAAATTTATCAATTTTAAGATGGGAACAAAATTTTCACCAAACGTACGTTTTATATCAGGCATTCAGGTAGAATCAATAGAATTAAAGCCGATAAGCAGGTCCATTAAGACACGAACTAAATAAAAACTAAGAAACAAAAATGGTTCCTGGTTAATTAAACAAGTCAATTTCTTCATAGTTCTTGAAGTCCAATTGTCTATTCCATTCTATAATATCCATCTAAAAGTGCTGCAGTATTTTAAAAGGGGATGGGGGCGAGGGTCTTGTCTTTAAGGGGGGAGAGGGGGGGGCTTAAAGGGAGAATCTTGTCAAATTACAACTCTAACTATATACATTTTGAATTCATTAATTTAAGAACTCATGAATAATCTTGAAATTACTGAAACTTTAATAAAGAAAAAAAAGCAGGAATTGACTTGCTAATTCTGTTCTACAGAAACTCTTCAATCTGTTCTGGAAAAAAATTCAGCAAATGTGAAGAATGTATAGTATATATTTGATGTACATATTCAGTATATTTGGACTAAATACTGTGCAATCCAAGGATTGTAAGGCAATGAAAGTTATTTCAGAAGTGTACACATCTTTTGTACTGCAGTGTACTGTCTCTGGGCGGTAATGTAAACACAAGACGGATGTCGAAGCCTGAAATGGGATCCATCTTTCACATAAAAAATCGATGAAATATTCTTGTCATAGGAAACTATTATGTGAATTATCAAAATTTTCAAAATTTAATGCTTTTAACCTCCTCGGATACCAAACGAACACTGATGCATCTATTCTTGTTTACCAATTCCGCCCAAAGAGAACTGGTTTCAATATGTACGCAGAGTATACACGACCGCAATAAACTTTCCTTGCCTTACATTCTTGGTGCAATCTAACAGTTGATTATTCGATTGAATACCGTACAATGCACATTATATATCCAGACTCTATTCTCTGTTCACTGTATAGTTCTTGGATAAAGGTACACTGTACAGTGTACAACAGATTGAGAAGGGATGGATAAAATTGTACATATATGGTTTAGGAGGAAAGTTTTAATTAATTAAATTAAGATTAACTCCTGGAACGGACAATACTGGTTCGATTTAATCTTTCTAAATATATAAATCTTAAAAAGTTTCATACTTTATCATGTTAATTAAACAAATATCGGGCATCTTTCTTTTGGGCTTAACCTGTACATACAATAAAGGTACAAAATTTGATTACATTTTATGAATTCTCTTTGCCTATATAAATTTTTGTCTGAGAGTTTAAAAAACAAATTCGAAAAATGTTCTATATAATTATGAAATATTCTGAAAATTCGATATTTTGTCGATTTTACATTTTACAAAAGTTTTTAACCTCCGGCAAACATTTTTTTCAGAGCAGAAATTTGACATATTTAAAATCTAAAGGGATTATCAACAACATTTTAGTAATCCTTCATTTCAAAGGTTGCCATCAATGATTCAAAATGGTGACTTTTAAATAATAGAAATTCTTTGATTTTCTTGGTTTGATGATTGATGAGCTTAAAATAAGTTTACTGAGCTATTTAACAATTTCGGCACGAGCCGTGATTCCTTAAACCCGACTTTAAACCCAGATCTTCGACTCAACTCTGACGACAGCTTGTGTCACGTGTCGACTCGACTTAAGGAATTAGGCCCAATGAAAAAAAAAATCGACCTTGGTTCGTTTTAATGGAGAATAAGGCTCAATGTTGAGTCTTGTTCTCATCAAAACAATGAATAAAGGTTTTTCGTAAAGCCACCTTAAACTTTAGTGAAGGAATTAAGTCTTTGCCACAAACTCAACATTTCTAAATCCTATATCTTTGCAATCTGACGGTTTAGACCTTTTATATTTCAAACTTAATCTGACGACACTATGGATTCAAAGATCATGGGGATTGAAAATAATTGTTTGCGGCAAAGACTCAATTCCTTGCTCCCATCTTTTCGACCATAACTCCTTCTTTTACAGAGCTATTGAGCAGAACAAAAATATTTTGAATTTCTATTTTGTAATTGGATAATGCGTAAAATCTAAACTAAAGGAGGTAAAAGGTTACAAAGTCTTACCAGTAATGTCACATGAAATTGACCTTCTTCATCTATAAAGCTGGCACCAAAGAGAATAGAATATATAGAGGGGAATTCAGAGAATCTCTCGGTATGATTTTTTTCAGTCCCTTTCAGCCTGAAAGGGAGTTCAAAGTGTACAAATCATGTAAATGTTCACAAATTATATGCAGTAGAGTACATTAATACAGTATAATCCCTAGTCTATCTATTTCAATTTCGAATTTTTTAAAGCTTTTAAATAAACTTTATAATGAATTAGGTGAATAAAAGACATCATTTAATTTATAGTTATAACGGAAAATCATTGTTTGTAAAGTAAAAGGCATAGAGTCTATGTGAAATGATCATTGGTCAATTATGAAACCAGCCTATTTCATAATTTGGTTTTCTTTTAATATTAATTTTATATTTTCTATAAAATGATGTTCCAGGGCCCAAAAGGTTATATAGCATAAATATGTGAAGTACACCTGCAGTATGGAAACAGTAAAACAAAATGGCCGTTTTACACTTTTTTCTAGTAAATTCCCCTCTATATATATTCTATTCTCTTTGGCTGGCACTGTAGCGCGCCGGGAAAAAGTATGGCTCTAGTGCTTGGCTTGCAGTGCGGATTTCTGCATTGAAAAGTATCGAGTGAGAAATTTAGCAAAATTTATTTAATATTTAATAGAATACTGAAAGTTCTCAAACATTGTGTTAAAGGGCTTGTATTTGAATCGTTAATTGTATATTATCTAAATAAAGAATCTCCTAAATATGTGCTAACAATCCCTTTTATAGATTGACATTTTTTAAGGGAATTTAGAATTAAATTCAAAAATATCTCGAATTGTTTAAATTGTTTAAAAATTACCAAAACTTGAAACTAAATTAGAGATGATTAAAACTTCAAAGAGACAGTTTAACATTTAACTTTTAAAAATATTTTTAGTTGCAAGATAATTGAATTAACTTTATTTAAAACTGTCTCCTTGGAAGATGTAAGCCCAATTTTGTTAAATTAAGGACTTGAAACGTTTTGAAAGCTCATGCTACTTTATTACATTTTCTCAATAACTCAAATTGAAGATTTTTGTCTTGCACATAAAACAACTCAATCAGATACAAAAAAGACAAAATTGTTGGAGTAAAGTTGGGATTTTTTTTATATCAATGTTTTTATTTCTTAAGAAAGATTATTTTTATTAAGAAAGAGTTGGAACAAAATGTAGACTTTTTTATTTACGGAAATGCACGAATTTAAAAAGAACATTTAAATCCGCGAACACTTGCATATTACAGTGAAAAGTGCTTGGCTTGTTTTGAAAGCCTGGTATACTTATATATTTATCATTGAAAATATATTTTATCTACCATCATACTCTATGAATATTCTACAGAGTGCACTGGCTTAATATCTGCAAAACTATGAAGTGCTATAGTTTGTATTTCTGTGCATTTTCTGTATTTGAATTGAATTCTGGAAATGTCAGAGTTTTAGCATTTTATGAAAATAAAAGTTTTCTGGTTCTTCTCTGTATATCTCTAACAGGATCTTGAATACAGCTTATTTGTTGTTAGACAGATAGTATGGAAATTTATATTTTCAAAGAATATATAATATATATATATTTTACGTCATGTTGGGGGGAGGGGGGAAGTTTTGTTTACGGGACTGTAGACGTAATTTCTAGTGACTATCATATTTATAGAGTGGTGTGTCCGATTGACAATGAATGAAAATGAAAAATAGATTATTAACAATTCACGTGGTTTCTCTGTAAAAGTATCTTGCGGATGTTTGCTGCAGAAACAATAAAGGAAGTTGAAAGAATGTATCAATTCTCATTCCCAAGAAAAACGACAACGGATTAAAAACTTATAATTATGTCCATTGTCCAACCCTAGAAAGTTATATATTAGACACCCTGCAGCACAATACCTTTATATATTAGACACTCTGCAGCACAATACCTCTATATATTAGACACTCTGCAGCACAATACCTCTATTTATTAGAAACCTTGCAGAACAATACCTCTATAAATTAGACGGGTAGCACAATATCTTTATATATTAGATACCCTGCAGCACAATACCTCTATATATTAGACACCCTGCAGCACAATACCTCTATATGTTAGACACCGTGCAGCACAATACCTCTATATATTAGACACCCTGCAGCACAATGCCTCTATATATAGTAGACTCCATGCAGCACAAAACCTTTTTATTTATTTTATTTTTCTAAAGATATTTTAAGAATTTTTGGAATGATTCTGTTACTTGGATTTGCTTTTGCATTGGAGGGGGGGGGGGNAAGATATGAAAGTAATTTTAATTTATATTTTTGATCGCTTGACCACAAATATAAATTATTAATAATGTGTGCTAATATAAGAAGTTTATATTTGCTTTCTTCAGTGTACAGGGTTACCCACAAAGCATGAGACTGTAAAGACGACCCGAAACTCAAAAAATATGTCGATTTGAAGCTTGACTTTTGGTTTATGCATTTATTTGAGTATTTTGATGGTTAAATAAACTATTAAAGGGACTGTGAAGGAAAAATAACGGGGGGTTTTAGGGTGAAACCTAAGATTTTTAGGTGTTGATCGAGACCCATAAGAGTTTTATCTGATGTTCCTGTATCGCGAAATTTATACAAAAATCTATATATGTAAAATTTTGTACAAAAATGGTACGTTTAAATAGATTGTATTCAGCTAATACGCAACCAATCTGAAAACGACGATATAATAGAGGAGCCTAATTGTAGCTAATATTATTTGAATTTAATGATTTTTTATTTATTTTAGTTATAATTGATAATACTATTTATACGTCCGTATCTCATGACCAGAACTGCCACCAATGGCACTGCCATTGGTGGGAGTTCTGGTGACATATATTCCGGACGCAATAATTGTATTGTCAATCATATCTATTACAAATTATTAAATTCAAATAATAATAGGAGCGAACCTAAGTTACTTAGGCTCCTTCGGGATTTCTTCGTTTTCATATTGGCTACATATTTGCTGAATATAACCTATTTAAACCTACTTTTTATATTATATTTCGCTCAATTGTGCGGAATTGCACGCAACTGCTCTCGAATTGCGCGCAATTGTGCGAAATTGCACGGAATTGCGGAATAGTTTACAGGGCTTGCAATTGCGCGCAAGTAAAATCCACTTGCGTTGGAAACCCTAGTCTCGATCAATTCCTAAAATGCTTCATTTTTCCTTTACAATCCCTTTAAGCACAGAATAAACATAGTTTAGGCCTACACGGAACCCTTAGTAAAAGGAAACGGACAAAATAAATTCCGTACAGTTGTCTCTGAAGTTTCATCCTTTGTGGTTAACCCTTAATGTGTTTATAAAAATGTAAATATATTCAATGTAAATTGTCAATTTCTTTTGTAAAAAGATATTTTCTTATTCTTGCTTTTGAGGATAACTTTCGAAAAAAAACATTCTTTTATGTTTACAATTTCAATAATCTTCTGAAGTTTATTCTAGTTCCAAATATAAACATTTTTCTGGAGGAACTTTTACTTTCAATATTTTAATATTTCTTTTTTTTCTGCCAACTCATGATGAAAATAAAGAATCTAAATGTTATTTCAACTTCTAGAATTTCATTTTTTTATTCTAAAAATCCACACAAAAATATTCTTCTGGCCTATCATAGACCCCATAGGCCATCGCACATAATTTAAGACGTGGAAATGTAACTTTAAATTCAAGTAAAAAGCTATCAGATATGAATGAAAATGCAAAAATGATCAAATTAGCCTCAGGCTGAAAAATGTGAAACAGGCGTAGACAAGAAGAGGAAATTGAAAATGTTATCCAAAATATTTTCTTTTTAGGGAAAATCGTTTGAAATTCAACAAAATGAATATTCTTAAAGCAAGGAGTAAAACAAATGCGGGAAAAATCAGTCAGGTTTAGAAGAAGAAAAAAATGCGGGAACATTAACTTGCAATGTTTAGAATAGAACAAATGATGCGGGAAAAATCATTCATACTTAAAAAAAAAGATGCGGGAAATATCGGTAAGGTTTTGAAAAAAAACAGATGTTGGAAACAGAAGTTAGGTTTAAAAGAAAAGAAAATGCGGGAAACAGAAGTAAAATATATAAGACAGCAAATGCGGGAAACAGAAGTAAAATATTTAAGACAGAAAATGCGGGAAACAGAAATAAAATATATAAGACAGCAAATGCGGGAAACAGAAGTAAAATATTTAAGACAGCAAATGCTGGAAACAGAAGTAAAATATATAAGGCCGCAAATGCGGGAAAGCAGAAGTAAAATATTTAAGACAGAAAATGCGGGAAACAGAAATAAAATATATAAGACAGCAAATGCGGGAAACAGAAGTAAAATATTTAAGACAGCAAATGCTGGAAACAGAAGTAAAATATATAAGGCCGCAAATGCGGGAAAGAGAAGTGAAATATATAAGACAGCAAATGCGGGAAACAGAAGTAAAATATATAAGACAGCAAATGCGGGAAACAGAAGTAAAATATGTAAGACAGCAAATGCGGGAAACAGAAGTAAAATATGTAAGACAGCAAATGCGGGAAACAGAAGTAAAATAGTAAGACAGCAAATGCGGGAAACAGAAGTAAAATAGTAAGACAGCAAATGCGGGAAACAGAAGTAAAATAGTAAGACAACAAATGCGGGAAACGGATAAAAGTTTTATTTGCATGAAACTGGCTTCTAGTAATATTATTACAAGATCTGTAGTGTATCCGCAGGGAAAATAAATGATAGGTCTAATATATTATTAATGCTGGTTACATATTCTTCTATACCAATACTCTGCGGGAAATCTATTGCAGGGGTCCCTTCATATAGGTTATATATATTATTACCATCATTACCATCATATGCTAATGCAAACCATATATCCTCCAGGACAGGGAAAAAAGTACAAGAAATGAATGATTTGTGAACGATTTGATGAAGAAAGAGTTTAGACCAAAGTTTAAGATCTTAGAATAAGATACAGAATGGACGGTTTAAGATTTTAGAATAAGATATAGAATGGACAGTTTAAGATTTTAGAATAAGATATAGAATGGACAGTTGAAGATTTTAGAATAAGATATAGAATGGACACAAAATGACTTTTAGAAATAGTTCAGTGTGCAGTGTACATTTTACTTTACTTTATTTTCAAGCTATTTGTAACATTGTTTGCTTTATAACAAGAGGAACAAAAGAAAAAAGTTTAAAACTCGTCTTCATATTTCACAGTTGTGTGGCCCTAACTGTAACAACATAAAAGACCAAACCCAGATGACATAATCATTGTATGTATGTTCATAATCCGTTAGCAGTGTGCCAAATGTCTGGGTGTAAAGTTAAGAGTATATGTTTATAATGTAATAGGTTATTTATTATAAACATAAAACAAGGACTAGTATTATATATTATATCTTGGTCTTTCCCCCAGATAATTGGTTTTTATGATTTTCCATCAAAAGTTAAACTCACGCTAGACTGCTCTTTATTACCACTGTCTTTATCCTTCAACTCACCCCCTCTCTCCATGATCCTCTTTCAACTTCACCCCCCCCCCCCGGTGGGGGTGACTGGTTTTTGCCACGCAACTCCTATCTAAATGCATGTCTTTTGTTTTATGATGAGAATGCACAAAATGAATATATTCTGATAATCTTTTCATTTACAAACATTGTATGAATTGTAATGTAGCTTGCATTGATTAATAATGATTTCAATTAAAATTTACTTTTCTCATGCATAAATTTATCCTTGTATGGATCAGCTGTAAACCCGCAATATATTTATATGTCGTCTTTGTTAAAGCAAGCTTTTTCGAAAGAAAAAAAAACATATATATTTTACAGCAAAAGTACAAGAAAGCACAGCAGTTTCGGGATATAAATAGATTCTAACAGCCATATAGAAAAGATTTAGGGGCGCCGACAGCACGCCAAAATCTTGACTTATCAGAACAGCGTGTTGAAAACCCCTATTTTTAGAGTTTTCAATGAAAACGGGGTTTCGGTCGAAATTCTTAACTAAAACATAACATTAAAACAACTTAGAGACTTATCACTAAAAAAATCTAAATTTGACATAAATAAGAGGTTAATTGAATAAATTCATTTTGGTGGACCCCCTCCCTAATACCCAACTGTGCCCCCCCCCCCACCAAACATTTCGAAATCTCTATTTACTCATTTTTTCAAATTGTAGACGAAGTTTCAATTGACTCTTTATCTATAGAGTGGCATGTCTGAATTTAAACTTGTAATCTAAATTGTGATATTCATATTTGTCTGGCTGAAAGTTGGTTACTTTTAATAGTGGCAGGCAATGAAGGAAATTATTAGAATTTAACCCTTTAACGATATCTTCATCATTGTTACTCAGCCAAGGGTTTAGAGGATCCTTTAAAAGTTGACAGAAACTAGGTTAGTACTAATTTGATTCATTAATCAATTTCTTGTTTATTCTATCTCTTTCCTGTATAAATTAATAAATAAAATATATATTTTTTAAATTACTCCTTTAAACAGTTTTCATTCGCTTTAATCTAAAAGTTATATAAATAAGTTTCTCTTCCAAATTTTCTTTATTTCGCTAAAGTAACATCATATTTGATTAGGTCAATTTTTCGCCTTCACTTCTTCTCTCAATTTAATACAACTATGCTAACATAATCTCCTTTTATCTCATCCATACTCATCCATACTCATCCATACTCATCCTTACTCATCCATACTCATCCATACTCATCGATACTCATCCATACTCATCCATACTCATCCATACTCATCCATACTCATCCATACTCATCCTTACTCATCCATACTCATCCATATTCATCCATACTCATCCTTACTCATCCATACTCATCCATATTCACCTATATTCATTCATATTCATCCATATTCATCCATATTCATCCATACTCATCCATACTCACCCATATTTATCCATATTCATCCATACTCATCGTTACTCATCCATACTCATCCATACTCATCCATACTTATCCATACTCATCCATACTCATCCATACTCATCCGTACTTATCCATACTCATTCATACTCATCTGTACTCATCCATGCTCATCCACACTCATCCATACTCGTCTTCTACTCATCCATACTAATCCATACTCGTCTTATACTCATCCATACTTATCCATACTCGTCTTATACTCATCCATACTCATCCATACTCGTCTTATACTCATCCATACTCATCCATATTTATCCATATTCATCCATACTCATCCATACTCATCCATACTCATCCATACTCCTAAGACTTCATAGACTTAATCGCATCCTCCTCTCATCCCTTCTCTACTATATTTTATTCATCTACTCCTTCTTGTACACTTCTGAATGGAAACTTGTGTGTAAAGATCAACAGGATGGATTGGTATAATCATCTATTAATCCATCCTCATTCTTCAACAGTGGATGGATGGGAGAGAGAAGGGGCAAGAACTGGTTCTTTCCATTTATTTAAAAATTGGTTTCAGATTCCGGGACAGAATAAAAACTATTTCAGGAACTACAGGGTGTCCCACGAAACATGACAGTTGGTGAAAAGTTTAAAATGCCTTCTTCCATAGTTTGTTAAGTTGTTTAAACCCCAAGAGAATAATATAAAAATGTTCATGCCAGCCATCTTATAGTAAAAGTAATTTCAAAGTAAAATATATTTAAGTAAAAGATTTTTTAAACTTAATGAACTGCAAAAAGCCAATAATATCTAATACAGTATGTGGAAGAAGACATTCAAAACTATTCACAAACTGTCATGTTTCGTGGGACACCCTGTACTTGCATTGTACCCCCGCCCCTCCCCCCCCCCCTCGAACTGCATCCCCCCACTGCACACCAGCATTTTCTGTCACAGCAAAATCGACTACTATAGCAATTAAAAACCCCCATGCTACATTTTGAGATATGCAATGTGCATCCTTAGATGGAATTTAAAGAATTTGAGCAGCGGTTTAAATCTACCAAAACCCGGTTTAAATTAAGCGCCGGCTAAATCTTAAAACATTTTATACAATTGTAAGTGGAACCAACCATATTTAAGCAGCGGCCTAAATTTAAACCCCCGCTCGAATTCTTTAAATTCGGCCTCTGGACTTGTAACGTGCATTTTAACCTCTTTATCTGATCAATAATGGTTAAGATATCTTCGTTTTTCTTGCTGAAAAAGAGTTTAATTTTAATGATTTTTAATGACCATGTCTCATCAATTCCCACATCTCTGTTGGGTTGGTCACGTGAAATTATGTCTACAATCCCTTTATGAGGGAATTTACTCCAGCTCCCCCCCAACATTAAAAATATTTGATCCAATTTCTTTCCTCAGGTAATTATACCCATGCATTTATTTGAAAGAAACCTCCCAACTTGAAATTGAACCTTCCATCTTTAAATCAAATTCATTGCCATTAACTCTCACATTCATCATTTAAGTTAAGTTAAATTTTCCTGAAACTCCCGGAGATTTATTAGAGCAGAAGGAAGAGGTTTTCCTGGATTTTATCAAACTAAAAACTTCTCTAAAGGGACAGCTGCGTAGTTTATAAGTGACCCTACATGCAAAGATGCGTTGTCTGAACAAGTATGAATAAGATATCTATGTTTTGTTTCTTAAAACTGTTTTACCATTTAACGACCTTTTCATTCATCATTGAAATCCGCAAAAGTCACTTTAAATACAACTGCAATTGAAATAAATCAATTTCCAGATTAAAAAAGGCATAAGTAGCCTTATCAAAAATAACCTTTCAAAAGATATGTTTAAAACGACTTATTTGAAGAGACTTCTATCAAATATTGTGTAATCTGATTTTGAATGACAAGCAAATCGCTCCTTACTAGAAAAGTGTCATATCAAGTTAAATTTCCATATTCTACAGCACAGAAATAGATATTCCTATCTAAAAGTTCAAACACGATGACTTTAATGAAATATTTACAAGAAACATTATTATATTTACTCCAAACCTTCTACTTTACACTAATTCTCTATTTCATATGTAAAATATGTTGTATCTAAATGTTGAAACCTTTTTTTCTTCAAAAAAAACACACTCGTTAAAGAAAATAGTTTTAGAATTGGGAATTTTGTTTAAAGAAAACAACAAGTTCTAGATTTTTTGTGTTGGGAAACTTTTGATCAAGCATTGAATTCCATCTTGTGCATCGAGCTGAATCTAAATCCAAGAATGTAATGCAAGGAAAGTTAATTGCAGTTGCGTTGCGTATACTCTGCCTACATATTAAAACCAGTTCTCTCTGGGCGGAATTTATAAACAAGAAAAGATGCCTCAGTGTTCGTTTAGTATCCGAGGAGGTTAAAAGCATTGAATTTTGATAATTTTGATAATTCACATTATGTGAAAGATGGATCCCATGTCAGGCTTTGACATCCGTCGTGTGTTTACATTACCGCCCAGTGACAGTACACTGCAGTACAAAAGATGCGTACACCTCTAAAATAACTTTCCTTGCATCAAATCCTTGTCAAAATCCTTTCCGATATCCCGTAGCGCATGGTCGTACCTAGCATGGATAAGTTTAATTGAAGAATCCAGCATAGATTCTCAAAGTGTTCGAATCGGATATCAAGATCAAGTGTTCAAGATATGAATCGGATATCAAGATCAAGTGTTCAAGATAGGAAAGATACTCAACACAAAAGCTCCTATAACAGTATTTATCTAAACTATATGTTTGCCTTATGACACTTGAGTGAAGGGTTAATATAAATTGTTCAACTTTTTTCTTCTTTTGCAGGATCACCTATTTTAAGTATTATTGCAGTCTTTTTATCTTCTACTGAGCTGAAAATAAAAAAAATACTTTCCAATGGAGATACAAAAACACACGCAACACTTCCAGCATGAGTTTCTAAATAGTCACGTAATAGATGTTGCACTTGAAACCTGTCATAAATGTCTTCACATTGTTTGTTTACATGTTAAAGAACCGGTTTTCTGTTTCAGGATCCGGGTCACGTGATGAAGAGAGACTGGTTCGCGACCTCTTCCGAGGCTACAACAAGCTGATCCGGCCTGTACAGAATATGACACAGAAGGTGGAGGTCGCTTTCGGCCTCGCCTTTATTCAGCTGATTAGCGTGGTAAGCATAAACGCTTCTATGTTCCTAGTCTGGTTTAAAAATTCGAAATTGAAATGATTGGCTTTTATAGTAAAAAAAATTAGGTAAAGCTGGTTTACCATAGCTGGTACTTTATCTTTACAACATAATGGCGTAGACCTTTTATATATAGATGTATGTATATAAATTTAATTGAATAATCAAAGTTTGAACTATTAAAAGTTTATACACCATGGTTTACAAGATAAAGGGATTTGTGATGAATTTTCAGTTTCTTTTTTGTGTGCATTCGGAGAAAGTTTAGAGTATGTTCATAATCTTTAACAGGAAATTTGGAATGGCGCTGGCTGATCAGACAACAAT
This sequence comes from Eurytemora carolleeae, assembly GCF_000591075.1. NCBI lineage: Eukaryota > Metazoa > Arthropoda > Copepoda > Calanoida > Temoridae > Eurytemora > Eurytemora carolleeae. The sequence goes on along the minus strand of NW_019396699.1, from coordinate 61,976 downwards.
CTGAAATAGAATAGCAGACAAGAGAAGGTGGTAGGTAAAGAATAAAGGAGAAGGTGGTAAAGAATAAAGGGGAAGGCGGTAAAGAATAAAGGGAAAGGTGGTAAAGAATAAAGGGAAAGGTGGTAAAGAATAAAGGGGAAGGTGGTAAAGAATAAAGGGGAAGGTGGTAAAGAATAAATGGGAAGGTGGTAAAGAATAAAGGGGAAGGTGGTAAAGAATAAAGGGGAAGGTGGTAAAGAATAAAGGGGAAGGGGGTAAAGAATAAAGGGAAAGGTGGTAAAGAATAAAGGGAAAGGTGGTAAAGAATAAAGGGAAAGGTGGTAAAGAATAAAGGGAAAGGTGGTAAACAATAAAGAGAAAAGGTGGTAAAGAATAAAGGAGAAGGTGGTAAAGAATAAAGGGAAAGGTGGTAATGAATAGAGGGGAAGGTGGTAAAGAATAAAGGGAAAGGTGGTAAAGAATAAAGGGAAAGGGGGTAAAGAATGAAGGGGAAGGTGTTAAAGAATAAAGGAAAAGGTGGTAAAGAATAAATATGTTCTGGTGTTTATAGCAGATCCTTTAATAGTTTCTCAGGGACGTTTCTTCATCCAGATATATCCTCAAGATAAAATATATTTATGATTTATTGGATCACAAGCAGTAAACCAGTATACCAGCAGTATACCAGTATACCAGTAGCATACCAGTATACCAGTAGCATACCAGTATACCAGCAGAATACCAGCAGCATACCAGCAGTATACCAGCAGTATACTAGCAGTATACTAAAAGTACACCAGCAACGTATACGGTGCTACTGTCAGAAGAGAAATACTAGGTGCTACTGTAAGGAAAGGAATCAACTGCTACTGTAAGGAAAGGAATAAAATGCTGCTGTAAGGAAAGGAATAAAATGCTAATGTAAGGAAAGCAATAAAATGCTACTGAAAGGAAATGAATACAATGCTACTGTAAGGAAAGGAATACAATGCTACTGTAAGGAAAGGAATAAAATGCTACTGAAAGGAAAGGAATAAAATGCTACTGTAAGGAAAGGAATAACATGCTACTGTAAGGAAAAGAAAATGGTGTTACTATAAGTAAAGGAATATATGGTACAACTGCAAGGAAAAGGAAAAATTCCAATCCAATATGATTTATAGATATTCCGCCATAAGTTGGACATGTATTTTATACACTGTGTGTATTGTGTACTGCCTTTATTGATGCAGACAAACTTTTGCTCTAGAAAATAAATATATATTGTTTATATTATTGTAAGGTACACTGCACATTATTAAATCAATTAATCAAATTTAATGGCCATTTCATAATTTCCTAACTTGATGAAATTATGTCTGCATTCTCTTTCCATCTGTTTCGTTCGTTCAGTTAAAAAAACGATAAGTTTTTCAAAAGTTTGTACAAAAAATCGTTCGTTCATTTGTTCAGAAAAAAAGAACGTTTTTATCAAACTCGAATAATTTTAAACGAATAATTTTAAATTGTTCGTTTTTTGTTTTTTAAAGTTTGTTAAAAAAATTATAATTTTGATTTTTTTCTTTGAACGATCTATTTTCACGAAAAATTTAGTTTGTTCTCAAAAATGTTATTCCTTCAAAAAACTGATGCCCATCCCTACATATGTTTATCTCTCTTGTTGGATTTTTAACTAAACCCTGAAGGGTCTGTCAATGGGAGATACATGTAAAACATACCCCTCCATAAAAAAAATTGTAATTTTTAATGTTGAAAAAATAAAAATTATATTTTGTTTTTATCTAATTTCAGAATTGATAAGCACATGCCTTCTAAATATTGCCATTAACAAAATGAATAATGAAAAGTCCAAAACTTAATAATTAAAGAGTCTAAAACTTCAGCCTCTGCCTACTCCACATAGATATTCTTTTTGCTACACCCCCCCCCCCTGCCGCCACCCCCCCTCTTCACCAAACCTTGCTCTGCGGAAGAATATTTAACATTTTAACTTTATAGCTCTGCGCCAAGGCATGATGTTTACTTTTCTCAAAAACTTTATTCAAAACCCCGGTCAATTAAATTTAATTCAAAACCCCAGTCAATTTAAAAGCCACAGCAGTTAAAAAATCATGGCAATTAAAGCCACAGCAGTTTAAAATCCCTAGTAAATTTAAGTTATAACAGTTAAGAACCCGGGTCAATTTAATTCACAGCAATTTAAAAACCTGGTCAATTTTAGCCCCAGCAGTTAAACCCAGGTCAATTAAAACAATTCAAACCTGACCCTTTCCGCTCAAAAAAAAATTTAACCCTCACCCTAATCTAAATAAACCCCATCCAGTTAAAATTTAACAGATTTAACAACTTACTCATACCCCCGGAAAATTAATCTAACACAACCCCGGTTAAAATTTAACACAACCCCCATTCAAAATTTAACACAAACCCCGGTCTAAATCAAATACAACCCCCGGTCCAAATCTAACACAACCCTCGGTCCAAATCTAACTCAAACCCCGGTAAAAATTTAACACAACCCCCATTCAAAATTTAACACAAAACCCGGTCAAAATCAAACACAAACCCTGGTCAAATTCTAACACAACCCCCGGTCAAAATCTGACACAAACCTCGGTCAAAATAGAACTAACTCTAGCCCCCGCTCAAGATCTAACACAAATCCCGGTCAAAATCTAACATAAACCCGTATCAAAAAAGAACTAGCTCAAGCACCCGGTCAAAAAATAAATTGATTCTTCCTCGGTAAAAAACTAGTTCAACATGACAGGAGGTAGATTATCCTTAAAATTAATCACTGAAGAACATGTAAAGGTGGAACTAAAAGATGTGAGACTAGGTTTATATGAGAAGTCTTGGAATCTTGACATTTGAGAAATATGAACCCATTTATAATAATATCTTTATACATCAACAGTGTTAGTAGATGTTTCAGAGAAAATATTATACGGATAAAAAATAATTCATATGATTTTTTTTCTTTAAAAGGACTGAAAGGGAACCTTAAACCCTATACAGACTGGGTCAAACGCCCCCCCCCCCTGTTGAGGGTTAATGAACGTAATTGGCAAAATTCTAATGTTGTATTTCTAAATCTAATGGGTACGTTGTGAATCTAACATGCCCGTATATAAATGGAAGGTCGCTTGCCATAGCGTCGGATATTTTTGTTACTGCATGCTAATTATAATCTTCAAGTGATCACAGATTGAGAATTTTTTTCCCTGCGGGATATTTCCAAGCTTTTTAGTCAAACTTTCTATTCTGAAATGTTCTCTTACAAAATGTGTTTTATAATCTTAAACTTGAAGTTAAAGATGATTGATTTAACATGGTCTTCCCTTAAAACAGACTTGTTGTGAGAACTAAAAATCTGGATCAATTTTTACCGGGTTTTGATGTGTTTTGTTTTTTTCGGGAGAACGTTCTATATAATGTGTAATACAGTTTAGAAATTCAATTTTCTCAAAGCTATCTCTGCCAGAAAATGCATCCGCTTTTTCAATTTTTCTTACTTTCCAAATCAATTTTCCTCTTCATAGAAATGTTTTGGCAGCGAAGAAAATTGCCAATTTTTGGTAAAGTTAATCTTGCAATTTTATTAGTGGTGTTACCAAGGTTGTGCATTTTGCTGGATTTTTATTTGCAATGATTAAAACTGATCTAATAAGCAAAAGTTTTGCAAAAAAAAATAGTTTCTCGGAAGAAAAAAATTGGTAATTTTGTGGCCATTTAATTCTGAAATACGAATTGGGCCCGATTGGTTCAGTCGTATTTAGTATTGACGTTAATTGGTTGGATGCTAACCAACAGACCAAATTTAGATAAATATATTTAAAGTATCCAATACATTGTGTTTATTATGGTGTCTTTTTCAGCGCAAAACCTTTGTCAAATAGGTTGAAAAGTCTTTTTACAAAAGTATTACCCGGGGGGGTAAATCATTTTAAAGATTTGTTACAAAAGTGTAAATTTGGGCTCCCTAGATGAAATTTGAGCTAATTCGGCTTTGTGGTTCATTAGTTATGATCGGATATACAAACTGACAAAGATGCAAGCAAAGATTACTACTTTATACTTTATACATATATATATAATCAAAGTAATAATGATATATTTGTTTAGAATGAAAAGAATCAGATTATGAAGTCGAACGTCTGGCTCAGACTGGTAAATATACTTTTTACATAAAAAATGAATTCAGTGCTCTTCGCACCAACATTTATGAACATATCTAATTAAATCAAAATTGGTTTTTTAAAGAAGATTTTTTTGTGACTCTGTTTATGTATAAATAAAATAGATTTTGGTCATTTTCTATCAAGTGTATGCTGGATTTATAGGAACACCGCGGGGCAACATATTATTTCAATTTCAGTATTTTTCAACCCTCTTAAGTTTTGAAATGTTTTCAAGAATTGATTCAGGTTTCTATAAGCCTAGCAATATCACCCAGACCCCATCGTTGGGTTTAATATTGAATCTGATTTGATAATAAATATTCCGGGGTAAACCAGTTTTCAATATTAAATCGTAAAAAACATTGTAAAATGTAGACCTCTCTTCTTTTCTCAGAAATACTGGATTTCAAATTTATCTTAAAAGAAAAGCATTTTTTGTCCGAATTGAAAAAGGTTAACAATAATGTTTACAGAAATAGACTACCAGATTATGTGCTTGGCTAGGAATAGACTACCAGATTATGTGCTTGGCTAGGAATAGACTATGTGCTTGGAAAGGAATGACTTCTTAAAAGACTTATTTAATATGACTACCGAACGTAGAATCATAAAACCTACGAAGTCTGGAATGATTAAAATGAAACTACCAGGTCTAGAATGATTAAAATAAAAGACTATACCAGGTCTAGAATGACGTAAATAAAATGACTACTAGGTCTGAAATGATTAAAATAAATGACTGCCAGGTCTGGTATGAAAATAATAAAAGACTACCAGGTCTGGAATGATTTAAATATAATGAATACTATGTCTGGCATGTTTTAAATATAATGACTACCAGGTCTGGTATGAATAAAATAAAGTAACTACTAGGTCTGAAATGACTAAAATAAAATGGATTCCAAGTATGAAATCATAAATGCATGAAATGACTACCAGGTCTAGAATGACTAATATCGAATGACTTCAGGGTATTAAACGAATACTTTAAAAAGACTACCTATTTTGGAACGACTACTATAAAAAGACTACTAGGTTTGGAACGACTACCAGTTACAATGGGATGAGGCGGACTACGGCGGAATAAGTGTGCTCCGTCTTCCGCCAGACAAAGTCTGGAAACCGGATATTGTTCTATTTAACAAGTAAGATCTCATATTCATCGACTACCCTTGTCCTATAGCGTATGTTTATTAAATATCCTTGTCCTATAGCAAATATTTATTATTTATACTTGTCCTATAGCCTATGTTTAATAACTATCCCTGTACTCCATAGCCTATGTTTATCAACCATCCTTGTCATATAGCCTATGTTTATCAACTATCCTGTTTCTGTTAACTATCCTTGTCATATAGACTATGTTTATCAACTTCCTGTTTCTGTTAACTATCCTTGTCCTATAGCCTATGTTTATCAACTATTCTGTTTCTGTTAACTAACCTTGTCCTATAGCCTATTTTTATTACCTATCCTTGTCCTCTATAGCCTATGTTTATTAACTATCCTTGTCATATAGCTTATATTTATTACCTATCCTTGTCCTCTATAGCCTATGTTTATCAACTATCCTTGTCCTCTATAGCCTATGTTTATCAACTATCCTGTTTCTGCTAACTATCCTTGTCATGCCTTTGTTTATCAACTATCCTGTTTCTGTTAACTATCCTTGTCATATAGCCTATGTTTATCAACTATCCTGTTTCTTTTAACTATCCTTGTCATATAGCTTATGTTTATTAACTATCCTTGTCATATAGCTTATGTTTATCAACTCTCCATGTCCCCTATAACCTATGTGTATTAACTATCCTTGTCATATAGCTTATGTTTATTAACTATCCTTGTCATATAGCTTATGTTTGTCAACTCTCCATGTCCTCTATAACCTATGTTTATTACCTATCCTTGTCATATAGCTTATGTTTATCAACTATCCTTGTCCTCTATAGCCTAAGTTTATTACCTATCCGTGTCCTATAGCGTATGTTTATTAACTATCCTTGTCCTATAGCGTATTAACTTTACTTGTCCTAAAGCCTATGTTTTTACCTATCCTTTTCATATAGCTTTTGTTTATTAACTTTCCTTGTCCTATAGCTTATGATTATCAACTATCCTTGTCATATATCCTATGTTTATCAACTATCCTTGTCCTATAGCCTATGTTTATGAACTATCCAGTTTTTGTAAACTATCCTTGTCCTCTATAGCCTATGTTTATCAACTATCCTTGTCCTATATCCTATGTTTATCAACTATCCAGTTTTTGTAAACTATCCTTGTCCTCTATAGCCTATGTTTATCAACTCTCCTGTTTCTGTTAACTATCCCTATGTTTATCAACTATCCTTGTCCTATATCCTATGTTTATCAACTATCCTGTTTCTGTTAACTATCCTTGTCATATAACCTATTTCTAACAATTTCTTAACAATAATTCGAATTCACTTTTTTAGAGAAGGCAGTACTGAAAAAAATCAATTTTCACAGTAAATAACAAAACTTTTCTTCTACTTTAATACTATCAAACATCCTTGTGCTTAATCGATTTTATATTTGTATCTTAGACTTTTTTCTTTACCCGGTTTCTTTCCCTGTTCAATTTTATAAATGGACAGGAAGATATTTGATTTTCCGCACAGTTGAATTCATATCTTTACTTACAATTCTGTATACATATAGTATTCATAAATATATACAGAGCCCGTAACTTAAGACAGGGTATTGTTATGAAACCTGAGCTAGAAACTCTTGTATTGTGGATATCTCGAAATCAATGCTTGATCTCCTCTTTTGATAATCTGCAGATTAATTTAATCTTTATTCGATGGAAAGCTACTAAAATTCATCCAATCAATATATGTATATTATATATATATACCTAAAAAGAGTTTGTTCAATATAACTCTCTTAAAAACTATAATGTACTCCTGTACAACTTCTTGTACGCTGATAAAAATTTTTGTACGCTTGAACAACTTCTTCTACGCTTGAGCAGCTTCGTGTACGTTTTTGCAACTTCTTGTACAACTTCTCGAACGTTTGTAAAACTTCTTGTCCGCTTGAGCAACTTCTTGTACGCTTGAGCAACTTCTTGTACGCTTGTAAAAAATCTTGTACGCTTGCACAACTTCTTGTACGCTTGTAAAACTTCTTGTACGCTTGTATAACTTCTTGTAAGCTTGTACAACTTCTTGTACGCTTGTACAACTTTTTGTACACTTGTGCAACTTCATGTAAGCTTGTACAACTTCTTGTATGCTTGTACAACTTCTTTTACGCTTGTGCAACTTCTTGTACAACTTCTTGTACGCTTGTGCAACTTCTTGTACGCTTGTAAAACTTCTTGCACGCTTGTATAACTTCTTGTACGCTTGTAGAACTTCTTATTCGCTAATACAACTTATTTTACGCTTGTATAACTTGTTGTACACTTGTACAACTTCTTGAAACTAATCTGCTTGCAAGTTTGCTTTACTGTGCCGCTGCTCGCTGGTACAACTCGTTGTAACTGTAATATACTGCCTTTTTACAATCTGTTTTAAACTGTACTGTACGGTATTTGTACTTTTTTGTGACTGTACTGCACTTAAACATCTCTTTGTAATCATACTGCTCTCGTAAAGCGGCTTGTAACTCTACTGCTCTGCAATTGTATAGATGCTTGTAACTGTACTGCTCTGCACTTGTATTGATGCTTTTAACTGTACTGCTCTGCTTTTGTATAGATACTTGTAACTGTACTGCTCTGCGCTTGTATAGATGCTTGTAACTGTACTGCTCTGCACTTGTATAGCTGCTTGTAACTGTACTACTCTGCACTAGTATAGATACTTGTAACTGTACTGCTCTGCACTTGTGTAGATACTTGTAACTGTACTGCTCTGCACTTGTATAGATACTTGTAACTGTACTGCTCTGCACTTGTATAGATGCTTGTAACTGTACTGCTCTGCACTTGTGTAGATGCTTGTAACTGTACTGCTCTGCACTGTATAGATGCTTGTAACTGTACTGCTCTACACTTGTATAGATGCTTTTAACTGTACTGCTCTGAACTTGTATAGATGCTTTTAACTGTACTGCTCTGCACTTGAATAGATGCTTTTAACTGTACTACTCTGAGTTTTTAATACCTGATGTGACTGTGCTGTACAGATTCTAGAATTACCTGTAATTGACTTTGCTTTTTTATCTGATTGTAATTGTACTGTACTGTACTGTACTGTACTGTACTGTACTGTACTGTACTGTACTGTACTGTACTGTACTGTACTGTACTGTACTGTACTGTAGTGCTGATGGAAACTATGAGGTACGGTACAAGAGTAATGTACTGATCTACCCTGATGGAGAGGTTCTTTGGATCCCACCAGCCATCTATCAGGTAGGAATTAATTTTATATTTGCCATTCATTAAATTATTTAATTTATCATTAATATTTTAATTATTGAGATGTTAACTATAGAGATAGCTTTGTGATTGTTATAATTATTGAGATGTTAACTTTAGAGATAGCTTTGCGATAGTTATAATTATTAAGATGTTAACTATAGAGATAGCTTTGTGATTATTATAATTATTGATATATTAACTTTAGAGATAGCTTTGTGATTGCTATAATTATTGAGATGTTAACTATAGAGATAGCTTTGTGATTGCTATAATTTTGTGATTGCTATAATCATTGAAATATTAACTTTAGGGATAACTTTTTGATTGTTTTAAGTGTTGATATAGTATGAATCCCTTTGGTTTGCTTACTCATTAAGATTATCATAACTTAATAAAACTTTGTTAGATGATACTATATAAAAGACATCTTTTATATCAATGAAATAAAGATACCCTCTATCCATTAAATGTTACCCAATGAAAGTTACACCAAAGAAATGTTATACCATGCAATGAAATGTTACACCAATACATTGTTACACCAACGAAATGTTACACAAATGAAATGTCACACCACTGAAATGTTTCACCAATGAAATGTTACACCAATAAAATGTTACACCAATGAAAGTTACACCAATAAAATGTTACACCAATGAAATGTTAAACCAATGAAATGTTACACCAATAAAATGTTACACCAATAAAATGTTACACCAATAAAATGTTACACTAATGAAATGTTACACCTATAAAATGTTACACCGATGAAATGTTACACTTATGAAATGTTTCACCAATGAAATGTTACACTTATGAAATGTTTCACCAATGAAATGTTACACCAGTGAAATGTTACACCAATGTATTGTTACACTAATGAAATGTTACACCTATGAAATGTTACACCAATTAAATGTTACACCAATGAAATGTTACACCAATGTATTGTTACACTAATGAAATGTTACACCAATGAAATGTTACACCAATGAAATGTTACACCAATGAAATGTTACACCAATGAAATGTTACACCAATGAAATGTTACACGCAAAGGTAAACTCTGTATTTCTAGTCCACCAGTACAGCATTAATTGTTCTCACCATATTTAGATCAAATACATTTTGCACACTTGGTAGTATAGGGCCACATGTTAATGTTATTCATTTTATGTTTATGATATGATACTTTACAATATTTATCTTTTTATGTGTTTAGTGTATATGTGTCAGGTTAACCCCCCCCCCTTCATTTACCGATACTCCCCCCCCTTTAGTTCGACACTTTTTGAGATTGTTCACCTTATCGAACGCTCTGTGATAAATGACTAACACTGCATGATTTCTCCTTATTGGCTGGAATTATTACTGTTCCCTTCTGATTGGTTAATGAAAATGACCGGAGTAAAAATACATTGATAATCTACAGAGGTAAATTTGAATACAATAAAATAAAAATTATATATTAAAAAAATGGCATTTATGCTTTTTCACATTTTGAAAAAGAAAAAAATCTATTTGAAAAACATATTTCTTTTTTTGGCAAAGTGAAAAATACAACAAATAGCAGAACTTTTCTACTTTTGAAAAAGAAGCGAATTTGGGAAGAGGTGGGGAAGGGGAGGGTAGGTTGGGGGTTTATTTACATAAGTTGATCAAACTTATTAAAATACATCAATGAAAGTATTTCGCGTTTCGCATTAATCTTTAATATTCAAAAGTTGAAGTTTGAAACTTTTATTTTTTCTATTTTCTATGAAAGCATAAAAATAAAATAAAATGTAGATTTAAAAATTCTCTTTTAAAACAAAAAAATGAACGTTTTTAATTTTTCGTTTGTAACTAAATAAAATTGCCGTTCTCATATTTGGCTATAAATACAATAATACAGAAGATCTAAAAGTAGTAGTATCCGATATAATAATAATTCATCCAATATCTCTACAAGCAAAACAATTCTTTTATTATTCTGCTAGAAATATGTCTCACAAAAAAAGAAAATAATTATTATTATAATTTATAACGCTGCCAGGAAAATCAGAGAAAAATCAGGAGGATTTGATTCAACGAGAGTGTTTTAGATTATTTTTATCTATGTACACCCTTTCACACTCCATTGGGTGAAGATCAAATTTATGAAACATTACTGGTACGCATTTGTGACCTTGGAGCTCTTCTAGTTTTGATTTAACGCAAGTATTTCAACCTGACCTGAAAGGAGTTACAAAATCAAATGTTCTCATCCCTATATCTGTGCAACCTAATGTCGTAATCCTTTGATAATTTAAACTTTTATTTTATTCAACAGAAATCAGAGTTTGTAATATCTAAGGTATACGACATTGGGTTGCAAAGATATAGGGATTAGAAATTTTGTGGCAAAGACGCAATTAGTTTACTTTGATCTACAATTTCATCTATAGTTATTTAACTATTTGTCTTTTTATTCCTTTATTTCTAAGAAATCTGGAAAACATCATATTAGAGATTGCATCCAGTATGAAACAATGTGTTATTAGATAAAATGCCATAAATGTTATCTTTGTCATCTTTTTTATCTATTTTTTCATCATTTTCTCTATTTGACCACTGGTCTACATATTTATCATTGAACTATTTCTTTATTCAGTAATCTATTATCTAAAATCTAATACACATTTAATTTAATTATCCTAATTTCTATTTAACTGTCTGTTATTTATTTATTTATCTATTTATCTGTTTATCTATTTATCTATTTATTCTTGCTGGCAACTTCCTGAAAATTTGTCATTTTAAATATTGTCTAGCAGTGATATATTAAGTGCCATGGTCTACCAATATAAATATTTAATTGTTTACTAAAACGTATATAAATATATACAGGGTGACCCACACAGAATGACCTGTAATAAAATAATATTTCTTATCTGGAGGTTCAGTCCGAACAATCTTTCCTAAAACCCACTGGTTCTTTGGCCAATGTACTGCAGATCATTGCAGCACGAACCGCAAGCTTAGTTTAAGGTGTCGGTGTTGTAAGCTCTACGCAAAAATCCTTGAAATCAGATCTGTTAGTAATAGTAATACTCCATCAAAATGACGATCTTGGAGTCTAAATCATCATAGAAATTGGGACACTCTGTACAGTATATTATCTTATGTATTTTCTGTACATGTAAATAAATATACATATTTGTTTGTATAATCATTAATAATAATAAAGGTTATACACTAATACCAGTATATGAAAAAATATAACTGCTAATACATAGTATACATATATATGAAGATAAATGCTGGGGCTAGAGAAAACATCTTATATTTGCATTATTTCTGGTGTTTTCTGTGTTAGTATAATCGGGGCTATCCACGTAGTTTGAAGACTGGCAACAAATTTCCTCATTTGAAAATTAATAATTTACAATAGCGCTTATCAAGTGTTTTGCTGATTTCTAAAGTAAAGAGACTAGGGAGCTAATTGAGGGAATTGAAACATCTTTTTCTGTTTACTGTACATCCTCTCATCTGTTTTCTGTACATCCGCTTATCTGTTTTCTGTACATCCTCTCATCTGTTTACTGTACATCCTCTCATCTGTTTTCTGTACATCCTCTCATCTGTTTTCTGTACATCCTCTAATCTGTTTTCTGTACATCCTCTCATCTGTTTTTTGTACATCCTGTCATTTGTTTTCTGTACATCTTCTCATCTGTTTTCTGTACATCTTCTCATCCGTTTTATGTACATCCTCTCATCTGTTTTCTGTACATCCTCTCATCTGTTTTCTGTACATCCTCTCATCTGTTTTCTGTACATCCTCTCATCTGTTTTCTGTACAACCTCTCATCTGTTTTCTGTACATCCTGTCATCTGTTTCCTGTACATCTTCTCATCTGTTTTCTGTACATCCTCTCATCTGTTTTTTGTACATCTTCTTATCTGTTTTCTGTACATTTTCTCATCTGTTTATTGTACATCTTCTCAGCTGTTTTCTGTACATCTTCTCATCTGTTTTCTGTACATCCTCTCATCTGTTTACTGTACATATTCTCATCTGTTTTCTGTACATCTTCTCATCTGTTTTCTGTACATCTTCTCATCTGTTTCTTTAAATACTCTCATCTGTTTTCTGTACATCCTCTCATCTGTTTTCTGTAAATTCTGTCATCTGTTTTCTGTACATTCTCTCATCTGTTTTCTTTACATCTTCTCATCTGTTTTCTGTACATCTTCTCATCTGTTTTCTGTATATCCTCTCATCTGTTTTCTGTACATCTTCTCATCTGTTTCCTGTATATCCTCTCATCTGTTCTCTGTACATTCTCACATCTGTTTCTGTACATTCTCAACATCTGTTTTCTGTACATCTTCTCATCTGTTTTCTTTACATCCTCTCATCTGTTCTCTGTACCTAATATTTTCTGTGTAAGCTAAAAGTTTCTATTTTGTCCATATTGTATTTTGCTGGATATTTTGCAATGAAGCTAGAAGCCTAGAATTCTGCAATTAAAACAGGGTTCAATTCTTGCAAATTCCCAGAAAATGGTGCAAGCTGCAATACTTGAAACTCAAGTCAAATTGAGACTTTAAATCCTCGTTTGAAGCTAAGATCAAACTAGAGGGTAGATTAAATAGGATTATTAATAAATTAGAACTTTAGATTTTCTCTTTAATATGCATTGTGCACTTGGCAGCGTTAAAGGGTCTGTAAACGTACTGTCAAGTTACTCTCTGTTAAAGAATGAACTGCCTGATTCACGGCACTCTTAACAGCTCGCTGATTATCCTTATTTTTCTAACTGAAATTATAAATTCAATGGGTTTAAAGGGTACATGTAAATCCTTCAATGAACTTGAAATTACGTCTCTGACATCCCCTTAAACTACCAACTTTGAGTAAAAATATAAATACAATTCTAATTTTCTAATTGTGAGAATCTTGGCTTAAACAAAAACTCCATGTTTTGTTTCTGAAACTGGATATCTTCCCAGAGCTGAAAACTTTAGAATGGTGGATATCGGGATTAATGCTTGATCCTCTCTTTTTGATCATCTCAAGAATAACATAATCTTGCAAGATTATCTTAAAAGTGTATGAAAAGCGATAAAATTCAAATTAATATTTAATCATCTGAGAAACTGTAGCAGCCAATCAGAGAAAAGCAGGCAACCAATAAGAGAACAGAAATATTCTCATTGGAGAAAACAATTAACGGATATCCAAGGAGAGAGAAAAAGAGTGGATTAGGACAAAAATGAAAAGTGTCCACAGTGGATATTCAGATCAAGAAGTCAGGATTAAAGTTTATCCATTCTAAAGTTCCCAGCTCAGTTCCCTTTAACCTTGGGAGAAAATGTAAAAAGTAATAAAGTTAAAACATCAAAATATCTTGTTTTTCAGTTTTAGAAGACACAACTCATTAATAACAATGGAGTTCTTATTTCAACTATTCCTACTTACTATAACATCATTCATTTTCATAGAGATTTCTAAAGGTTTAATCTGTAGATTTTATGAAAGAGATTTGATACTTAACCTCTGTTTAGCAACTCTATCAAATCGATAGCCAATTATCACAGATTAATATTAAACAGTTTTCGAGACAGTTTTCGATAAGGTCGAACTGCATTTGGTCGTTTTCGATAGAATTTCAGAATACAGTTGATGAAAACCGTTTAGTTCAGTCCTGTGCTACATTTTTAGGAGACATAAAGCTTTTTATTTTTACAGACACATCTAAAAGAAATGGAAAAAGTGATTAAGGATGTTTAATTGAATTTTTGTTTATTCTGTATCCTCAACTTTTTGCGAACACTCCCTTTACATCAAACGAACATATATCATATTGGATAAAGTGTTCTATTTTTATATTGCTATGTCGAAGCCCTTCTTGGGAATATCAAGCAGTTTAGCAATCATTTGTATGCCCTCTTTAGCTCCATATAGAGATAGGGAGCAGACTTTTTAGCTCCATATACAGATAGGGAGCAGACATTTTAGCTCCATATACAGATAGGGAGCAGACTTTTTAGCTCCATATACAGATAGGGAGCAGAGTATTTATATAGCTCCATAAACATATAGAAGAAAGCAGCAGAGTAAAATAAACCTGCAAATTATAGCGTAATGTTACGATTACATATATTATTGGCATTAAAGGGACTGTAAACATAATTTCAAGTTAATCCCTTTTCTGTAAACTGTAAACATTAGTTGCATTAACGAGTAACAAATTCAAACTTGAGCCTTTTAAACGGTTGCAATGACGAAATTATTGTTTTTCTTTTTTGACTTGAAAAAAATCTACTAGTCATGTATTTTTGAGAACCAAAAATTCAAAATCATCAGACGGAATTACAAGAATATCTTTAGAATATTTGCCTTGTCGAATGTACAAAAGGTACCCCAGTGAATCGGACATACGAACTTAGAAAGGGGGATCACTTGAAGTTTCGCCAACATTCCCTTTAACAAGAAAAGTTTTTTTATAACCTAACCTATTTCTTTACACAGTCGAACAATTTCAAGATATTATTATGGTTATATCTGGTTATATCTGGTTATATCTGGTTATGACGCTATACCACTAAACTATTATAGGTAAATTATAAAGGGTATCACAGTAAATTGAACAGGGTAATGTTAAATTGCACAGTACAATAGTAAATTGCACAGTACAATAGTAAATTGCACAGTACAATAGTAAATTACACAGTACAATAGTAAATTGCGCAGTACAATTGTAAATTGCACAGTATAATAGTAAATTGTACAATACAATTGTAAACTGCACAGTATAGTAGTAAATTGTACAGGGTAATGGTAAATTTCACAGTACAATAGTAAATTCTACAGTACAATTTTAAATTGCATAGAACAAATGTAAATTGCACAGGACAACAGTAAATTGCACGTAAAAATAGTAAAATGTACAGTAAAATGGTAGTTTGTACAGGGTAACGTTAAATTGTATTAAAAAATAGTAAATTGCAGAGGACAACAGTAAATTGCACGGTGTAATTGCACGTAAAAGTAGTAAAATGTAAGGGGTAATTATAATAATATGTGCAGAATAATAGTTAATTGTAATTATATAAACTCTACTCTGACAATATCATATTTTTATCACAAACCACTTCAGTGCAATTTTCATTACATGAATGTAAATGCCAATGTTTCTGCATTGGAAATGTGCAAATTATGTTCCTAATGCTCGGTTAACACTGGGAAAGTTCTATTTTGCGAAGATTTTGCAAATCTTTACTGCAACCCTAAATACCATAAAAATATTCTATGCTTTTTTCTTGCTGAACAAACTTACACCATTACAATACACTTAAAGGGACTGTAAAGGAAAAATGAAAGGGGGTTATAGGCTGAAAGCTAATCACTTTAGCTCTTGATCGCACCCATGAAAGTTTTATCTGATGTTCCTGTCTCGAGAAATTGATATAAAACTGTGTTAAAATTATACGAAAATTCTTATACGTAAAATTTAGAATATCTTAAACCTTAAATCATGCGACCATAACTATTACCAATGGCAGAGCAGTATACTTGTCACATGTCTCCGCCTGTATCATGTGACCATTTTACTACACGACCATTGGTGGAATTTCTGGTCAAGTAATACTGATGTATAAATAATATTATGAATTAAATCTATTAAAAATAGAAACAACAAATATAAAATTAGAATTGGAGTAAACCTAAGTAATAATTAGCTTTCTCTGGGATATCATCGTTTTCAGATTGGTTGCTTATTTGCTGAATTTGATCTATTTAAACCCACTACTTTTATACAAAATTGTATATAAATTAATGCTCGTATAAATTTGACACAGTTGTATATCAATTTTTCGAGATAGGAACATCAGATATAACTTTCATGGGCCGCGATCGAGAGCTAAAGTGATTAGATTTTAGCATTGTATAGATCATGTTCGTTTACAAATATATACGGAAGTATACTCATGTTCGAATTATGCTAAAGATGTATAGATCATGTTTGTTTACTAATATATTACGTTGCCTTGGTCAACAGTATGAATATACTCTCCGCATATTAATGTTTGTTTATAATTATAAACCAGGCAGAGATCCACGCTGATCCAACAAAAATCAATGATATTTATTTTAAAAAACTAATAAGTTTATAGTGCCAACAAGTTCATGACAAGTAAAAGTGATTTTGTAACGTTAAATCAAATGTCAATGCTTTACGACACTTTAAAGTTGACCCAATTGAAAACTTGATGCAACTTTTAATAGCAGTCTGGATCGGTGTGGGGGAAAAGTTTAAGCCTTTGTTCTCATCATTGTTAGATTAATTATAGTTTAATATTAGGATACAGGCTTAATTCCATTAGATTATTAAAGAGAGTCTTATTATTATCTTCACAAAAACACAGGATAGAAGTAAAAAGTAAATTTAAATTTGTACAATAAAACTCTATCACAATATCATCTGTTGAACCCACCTTTGCTTGGCACAAGTACAAAGTGTATAGAAAGTATAAGTTTAAAGAAGCTACAAAGTGTAAAGAAAGTACAAAGTTTAAAGAAAGTACAAAGTGTAAAGAAAGTACAAATTGTGAAAAGCCAGATTATTTCTTTTTAGAATTCCAAGCAACAAAGTGCAAAGCTTAATCTCGAGTTTATTTGTGCACGGAATTCAATTTTTTAGGAAATCGATGCAAATAAATGAATTCAATGAAATAAAATTTAACATGTTTGTTCAGTGATCAATATATCTTAGTTTGTGAGCGAGACTTCTTATTGTAAGATTTCAAATAATACTGAAAATAACCTTTATGTTTCCAGTGCTCCTCAAGAGTGCCATCTCCATTTCACAAAAGTATCCAACCTTTTTTTCAAATAAATTATTTTTTTATAATTTTGTCCGACACAATGGAGGAACATCTCCGAATTTAACAATTTAAGATGGAAAATATTGTTTTTTCATACTTTAAGGGTAACTCTGTACAAACGGCAAATTACTATTTGTATTTAACAACTGCAATATCTTGGTATTTAAGCCTCAATGTTTAACAATGTAGAAATATTATCTTTTTATGCATTTTGCAAAATAATTTCCATTCTTGTTGAAACTAGAAACTAGAAACTAGAAACTAGAAACTAGAAACTAGAAACTAGAAACTATAGAAACTAGAAACTTGAAACTAGAAACTAGAAACTAGAAACTAGTAACTAGAAACAAGAAACTAGAAACTATAGAAACTAGAAACTTGAAACTAGAAACTATAGAAATTAGAAACTAGAAACTAGAAACTAGAAACTATAGAAATTAGAAACTAGAAACTAGAAACTAGTAACTAGAAACAAGAAACTAGAAACTAGAAACTAGAAACTAGAAACTAGAAACTAGAAAATAAAAACTAGATATAATGATTATAATGTAGAATGATATTTACTATTCTAGTCGGAACATGGTCCCTATCATTAGTCGATTATTGTAATGCTATAATGGAATAAAAAAATAATTCCTCTCCTACAGGAAATACAACAGGCTACAAATGACTATTGGAACGGCACCATGAAAGAGTTTTGCAAACTCTAATTTTCACTGATATAAGCACGACTACATTAAACCTATGCTGCTAGAATTTTTATAACAAGATGCGAAAAAGACGACCTACTGTTGTTTAAATATATATATTATTATATACATAAGAGTTCAGTTGTTGATGATGTACATTTACACATCGTCACAATTTTACTTCATAAGTTTTAGGTTGAATAAATGTGTACTACAAGTAATAATATGAATGTCGTCTTCGATAAACCGGCGCCGATTTTCAGGGTTTACACTACTCTTCCAGGGTATTCAAGATTTTATACTTTTAAGAGGCTCGAGAACAATCTGAAATTTTAATCACTCTACTTTTAAATTTTATTTCATACATTGGAATTGAGTCTCTGCATCAAACTCTCATTTCATAATCCCTATATTTTGCAAGCCAAATTTGTGGACCCAAGATATTTCAAACTATGAATTCTGTTGCGCAATGATTGATTTGTATCAAGGGTGTAATTCAAGGAAAGTTAATTGCGGTCGTGTATACTCTGCGTACACATTGAAACCAGTTCTCTTTGGGCGGAATTTGTAAACAAGAATAGGTCATAGATGCATCTGTGTTCGTTTAGTATCCGAGGAGGTTAGAAGCATTAAATTTTGATAATTTTGATAATTCACATAATACTTTCCTGTGACCAGCATATTTCATTGATTATTTATGTGAAAGATGGATCCCATGTCATGGGCTTTGACATCCGTCTTGTGTTTACATTACCGCCCAGTGACAGTACACTGAAGTATAAAAGATGCGTACACCTCTGAAATAACTTTCCTTGCATTACATCCTTGATTTGTATCTACAATTTTGGCCCTTTGAGCGGAAAAAAGTCCAATTGGGACAATCCATTTCAGTCACAAGTATTAGCCTGTAAAATTATTAACAAAAAAATATGTAAAATAAAAAGAAAAAAATACCAGGCTAGTAAACTTGGCCAGACCAAGTAATTATCTAGGAAATCTAATATATCTAGTGTAGGTAATTTTCCTAATTCTATTATAAACTTCAGACAATATACTTTTATTTTATTTTTTATTCATTTTTCTATGTTTTATAAGCATATTTGGAATACATATTTTTGGTATTTTGTTTTCAATGTTATATAACATTATTCAAAATAAAAAATTAGTTAATTTTCTTAGCATAAAAAACCCGAGCAAACTGCACATTACTTTCACAAGAAGGATATAATTTATTTGTGTACTGCTCCGCTTTCATCATAATGGTCTGCGTGTATATTGTACTGTACAACTTGCTCTAGCAAGTTTCAGGGATCTTATGTTTAGGGAAAAATTATAATTTTTATATCTGGCTGCTTTTTACTTTTGTATTGATCTCCGCAGTATGGATGCTAATATGTAGAAATATATTTAAACAAAATAAATTCTTATAATATTGCAATATATTTAATATTTAACATTCCTTTTGTATTACTTTCTTATTAAATTTCACTTTTCTCATTTTATTGTAGTATAGTTGTAATTAATATTGTAATTTTTTTTATATCCGTAGTGTAGATATTTTTATATTCTTTTGGAGTATATTCTATGTTCTAATTGTAATTGTATTATCATTTTAGCATAGTTTTATACTTCTATTAGTGATTATATATATTATTTAGATTATATTTTTCTTGAGAATAAAGAAGGAGGGAAGTGGGGGGGGGGCAAGGGGGATATTTTTTAAATGAAAAAATGATAAAAAAGGCTACTCCGGGATCTAGAATTGATTTCTTAAAAATGTAAAATTTTGTGTGTTAATGAAAACGAAGGATTATAGAAATAGCCGGAACTTCTATAAAATGATGTGTACTGCAGTTTCAAATATATACTTATCTATAATAAGGTTAAATAGATACTCTGGATGTACTAGCAATATAGTGTTTATAGCAATGGACACACAAAAATACTCTTATGACGTACCTGAAGTGACACCGTTGCTGATGATGGGGGGGAAGGATTTGCTCCACTTTATACAGCTGACAAGCGGAGAAAATCCTTTCCTCCTCTCACCCGCAACGTTGTCACTTCCATCTTCCGTCAATATAATCAGTTATGACATATGAGGCTTTTGAGGATCCATAGCTATTAAGACGACATTTACTGTTCATGTTCTAGATATAGATATAGATATAAAGTTAATAATAATCCCCTCTCTTCCTGACTCATGAGAACGAATGTAAACACTTTAATAAAATGGTAATCATACCGAGATTTTCACTGTCCACATGTTGATTATTGACACATATAGAATTCGCCAAAGTATCGCCATCATCATTAAAGAGATTTAATAGTTTGAAAGGTCTTCCAACTTTAATGTGTTCTTAATTGTGTGTAAGGGGAGTCGGGGTGTCATCATTATCACTCACATATCGCTAGCAAGCAGCAATTCGTTCTAATTCTTTGAAATTTAACTAGTGTGGTTGCAATATTTTTCATCAAACCCCCATAAATAAAAAGATACTTGCCGCAAACCTTTATATCCAATGTACTGTGTGTCAGTAGCTAGTACCATAGCTAAATTGCCATTTTCAATTTCAACTGTAACCCTCTGGTATGGTGAAGACGACATAAGCGATCTATATTCCCTTTTTATTAAATAATATACATAAATAGAATACAGAATTACTTTTCCATCAAGCTAGAGGGTACTCCTACATCAATACATTTACTTATTACGTTTAATCCTTCTCTTGTCAATACTTATTATAGCTAGGCATACCATACTATAGATTTCATACAGTAAAGATTAATAGTGTCTTGCTGCCTCACATTTTCCACAGGTTTTCCTTGTATTTGGATTTTACATAGGACAGAGGGGTCGGTTTATCTTAAAAAGGAGGTATAAACAGATCTGTAGAACCGTTCGTATGCACTAGTTTTGCGCACAAGCTCAGTTTATAGGTAGGGGGAGGGGGTCGAGGGGTAAAAAAAAATTTTGATTTATATATTGCATATTTATATCGACCAAAAGGTAATGTGTTCCTCTACAATTACTTTGAAAGACCAAATATTGGAGATTTCCTAAGTAAAAACATAACCCAATAATGTATTGATATTTTTCCAGTTAACCCTCATGGGACCAACCTATTTTTATCGCACTCTTAAGGACCAAGAGGAGGCTAATTTGACCCACCAACATGTGTTTTAGGATTTTCTTTCTCTAAATTATAAATGCTTGTTTAAATTTTAGATCTGTGAAGAAAAAAAATTGATATAACTTTTTAATAATAGAGTAAATATTGGATTCGAATTTCTGAAGGACCATACTCTGCGTCAAATTGATCCCACAATGTTTCATAAGATATTTTCAGACACTTTGCATGTGTGATATTGTAAATGAACATTCAACATGGGGAAAAGTTCAGGACTCAATTTATTAACTATATGCAAATGCAAATATATCCAATATATTTACATATGATGATGTATACACTTTTTTATGTCATACAATCATCTGTCTAACTGTCTAACTGTCTATCTGTCGATCTCTTTATTTGTTTATCTTTCTATCTGTCTTTATTTCTATCTATCTATCTTTCTATCTGTCTATCTGTCTATCTGCTATCTGTCAATATGTCTATCTTTCAATGTGTCTATCTTTCTATCTGTCTATATATCTGTCTAGTATCTATCTGTCTGTCAGGGTGTCTATCTATCTGTCTGGCTATCTATTTATCAAGTATCTGTCTGTTTGTTTATATATCTATCTGCAACTGCAGCTACTACTACTGTGTGTGTTATGTATACGTTAAACGGTTGACACTAAGAATTAGAACAAAATGCACTGTAAACACCCTCTAAACACTCTGTAAACACCCTATGAACACCCTCTAAACACCCTCTAAACACCATCTAAACACCCTGTAAACAACTTGTAAACACCCTGTAAACACCCTGTAAACACCCTGTAAACACCCTATACACACCCTGTAAACACCCTGTAAACACCCTGTAAACACCCTGTAAACACCCTGTAAACACCCTGTAAACACCCTGTAAACACCCTGTAAACACCCTATCTAAACACCCTGTAAACAACTTGTAAACACCCTGTAAACACCCTGTAAACACCCTGTAAACACCCTGTAAACACCCTGTAAACACCCTGTAAACACCCTGTAAACACCCTGTAAACACCCTCTAAACACCCTGTAAACACCCTGTAAACATGATTTTAGCGAACCTATAAAAGATCAAGCAAAGAGCTTATGGAATATTTGAAAGAAAGCATGTGAGTAGATAGCTGTAGACTGTAGATATTTAATTATTTCAGGTTCGAAGTTCTAAATGTTTTTCTTATTCTTTTCTTTTTGATAATTCTTGTAATTTTTTGTATTCCAGTTCGTTTTTTTTATTGTGTACCCTGTAGTCTTTAAACCTTTATATTACTAAACAAAGTCTCATCTGGTACTTTTTGTTAGCAGGTAAAAACAAATACCAGGGTTAATTTGGCCCCCCTGTTGGTCCTTTAAAGGTTATTATTTTATGTGTAAAATTTTGAAGATAATAAATTGAAATGTTTTTGTAAAACTTGACTTTTAAATTTAAATTATTCCACTCACAACTTTTCATTAGAAAATTTATAAAACATGGGGGGAATCTTCTTCCTTAGCATAGAATATATTATCCTCGCAAAAAAAAAGATTTTTCTTGAGAATAAAGAAGGAGGGAAGTGGGGGGGGGCAAGGGGGATATTTTTTAAATGAAAAAATGATAAAAAAGGCTACTCCGGGATCTAGAATTGATTTCTTAAAAATGTAAAATTTTGTTCTAAATGTAGGAGAAAGGACAGGATAAGAAACATTGGTTTCAATCTCACAGAAAATTGAAAAAGTAATATTTTATATTTTTAAGAAATGGAAAAAAGAGCTGGGAATTTTTTTTTTTAAATCACAAAACCAATTTAATTCCATTCAGATAATGTAAACATACCTAAATACCATGAATTGTATAATTCATCCCCCTTGCAAAGGAAAATAAAATATTTCTAATTGGCAAGAACTTAAAAGGTTGGCCAATGAGAGATAAGTTAATTTGTATTTGTTTAGACATTTCAATATTTACAAGTATTACAAATCAAACTCCTTTCTTCAAAAGTTTCTGCCAAGGGAGTTAATCTGAACTTAAAATATGAATTTTGCGGTGGTATACCTGACCCAAACTCTAAATTTCTAATCCCTACATTGTGGCAACTGTATTCTTATACCCTTGATGTTCAAAATGGAGTTAATCTGAACTTTAAATATGAATTTTGCGGTACACCTGACCCAAACTCTAAATTTCTAATCTCTATATTGTGGCAACTGTATGTCTTATACCTTTGATGTTCAAAAGTAATAAATTAACTAGATTAAATAGTCAAAGTTCGAAGTATCAAAGCTTTTTTTTCAATGAGGATGCAAAGAACAAGTTTTTCTTAACAAACTTTTCAGGAGAAAAGCTTTAAATTTGTTTCCTGTAAACTTCTTTACAAAATCTATCTAAATTTGATATAAAAATACAATATTCTAGTAAATATTTATTTTATTAAAAAAAATATTCTTAGACAAATTTATTGCAAATATCCTTGTTGAATATTAAATATATTACTCACACAATTTTATTAACCAAAAAGGTGGTACTTTATGGGTCAACTTANTTGAACCCCTTGAACCCCTTGAACCCCTTGAAACCCTTGAACCCCTCGAACCCCTTGAACCCCTTGAACCCCTTGAACCCCTTGAACCCCTTGAAAGCTTTCTAATTAAGAATGAGACGTACATTTTTTTAAACTGTCAATTTTCAAATATCGTTTTATTGCAATAGTGGATTGCGCATTTTTTGCTTAAAACTAACAATGAAGAAATTATCAGATGTAAACACTTTCCGAATGAAAACAACGAAGTTATGTTCCACATGTTTGATTTTATCAAGGATTTTATTCAATTTTAGATGGAATTTATCACACCAAATATTTCCCGTTGTTTATTGCCGTACAACAGGGCGAAAAAGTAACTTTTTCACCCTGCTATTAAAATTTCAAATTTCATACCTAATTTTTCTCATTGTAGGGTGATAAAGTTACTTAATCACCCTACTACAGGGTGATTAAGTAACTTTATCGATCTGCTTTTAAATACTTTGAGTAAAACTGAATAAAACTATATATGTTATTGAAATGTGTCTCATGCGGGCGATCAAAATAGAAAAATAAAAAAGTTGTAAATCAAACATTGTCATCTTTGGTTACTTGAAATAACACTTACAGTCCCTTTATGTATAAGACGAGTTTTACAAAAAAGATTTTAGAACAGATTTTCTTTATTTAAAATGTGTTTAAAAAAGAAGAGGAAAGAATCTGACTTAATATGATTTATTTCTCCTAAATCTGAATGTTTTATAGAATAAATTTTAACTGTTCTAGTTTGAAGACAGTTTCATCAAAAACCTTTATATTTACAACCCTGCTATGCAAATAGCTAGGGGAGAGAAGAACAAAAAGTTTTATCATATTCACACTTTTTACCTCCCTCGCTTAAGATTTATACTCGCCCAAATTTGTTCAAGAGAGGATAAAAAAACTTAACATAAACTTGTCAAAACTAAATAAAAAATTACGGTTTTCTGATTAAAAAATGTAAAGCTTGTCTTTAATTTAGTGGTTTAAAACAATATATAAGATATATTGTTTTATTCAGTCTATCTGTCTATCTCTTTTTAATCTTCCGAACAGAAACAATCTCAAGAACTGACGAAGGTCAACCCAGACCGAAAAATATTTTCAATAAATGTGGAACTAACATCTACTTTTTTTACGCTACAGAGGTTTGGTCCATCACCATCACCGAAATTTATCTGTAGTATAATATGTCTTAAATTAAATTTTAATATAAATATCAGCTGATTTATTCCTATATCTAAATTTTAAATCAATTATTTAGTCATTTTTACAGTTTCCTCATTTTCAATTGATAGAGTTGATTTGAAATCATCTCAGCTTTCATGATATGATTTTTAAGAATTACTCCGCCATCTTTATTCAATCAGCGATTGATATATTCAATCCGACATTTTTATTCGATCAGCTGTTAATATCAGCTGTTGATATCAGCTGTAATTATTGTTTGCACATGTACTCTATAGTTTGCTGAAGTTAGAGTAATGTTACAGTAGGAAGATAATTATAACCATGTTTATTAGATGGATGATATTGGTCGATATAATGAATAAAACTTTATTTTCAAGTTATACTGTCATTTTTATAAAAGAAAATGTGTCAAATTTAGTATTTTTCAAACAATTTTTATTTTTAGTCTTCCTGCACCATCGACGTAACATACTTCCCGTTTGACCAGCAGACCTGCATCATGAAGTTCGGGTCCTGGACCTTCACTGGGGACCAGGTCTCCCTCTCCCTCTTTAACAACAAGAACCACGTGGATTTGTCAGACTATTGGAAATCTGGAACCTGGGACATCATTGAAGTTCCAGCTTACCTCAACGTTCATAATAACACACGTAAGTTTAATTATGCATCTTTAGTTTCCGGATAAATGTTGAACATAAAAGTCTATAACAAGTTTTTATGTAACTGATCAAGTGTCTAATGTAGATACAAGATATTTTAGAGAATAACTAAGTCCCATTCTTCCCTCATATTCCACTGTACACAGAACATGTCGGATTTACATGGTTTAGTGGGCTTATTCTCTCAGCTCTAATCGATACCTGGAGCCCCATAGCTCTAGCAGAACCCGGAGATATAATCCTGGATTTTCCTTGGACACTTTTCCTGGCCGTTCCATCAATTCCAAGTGTCCCTTGAGCTCCAGTTGACATGATTAAGGATGGCAAGGAGACGATTAAAGATGATCATAAACGAATTGGTTTCTTCCAACCCTAATCCTTTCATATCTTGCTTAATACAGTCCCCGACATGTCTTAATTCCTTCAAACAGTCAAAACTCAGAAGAATTTATATATTTCAATGATTCATTATGTACCCAGTAACAGAGACTGAAGTTTTGCATCCAGACCCTCCATGCTAAGATAACAATGCCCGATTTACAACGGTATCCTCAAATATAATTTGTAAGCACGAAATGCGCAAGTCAATTTTGCAGTCGAGTCCGCGTAAGAAAATAAACAGTTTGAGTAAAGATCGAAAATCATCTAATTCATACTTGATCAGAGAAAGTTTAAGGTTTTTAATCGGAAATTGTCATCTTTGCGCGAAGAGTGACTTGAAATTACGCGTACACTCCCTTTAAGAAACCAAGATTACTTCCCCTGTCACGCTCCGTAGTATTGAGGTTATGTTCTATAAGAAGTATATATATAGAGAAATCTGAAAATCTAGGCCAGAACGTTTCTCAACATTTTTACAAATTATCCAAGTTTCTTCACAGAGCAACAAAAAATCGGCGAAGAAGTTTTCTACCGAAACAGTTTATCATTAATAATAACATTTTCTAATATTTACATCTTTTTCAAATTTATTTTCTAATTCTTATTTTAAAAAAAATATTTACTTATATAATTGATTTGATATTGTAATTGATTTTTGATCGCTATTTGATTACATACGATAAGAAATTTGTTTAAATATTTGATTACGTATTTCTTAAGATATTCAAGTAAAACTTTTATTCGATATTTGATGATAGATATTACATAGAATGTTCAAATTAGTATTTGATTTAAAATGTATCTATAACGCTCATTTGATTTATGTCTGATAGATGCGTTGTTGAAATTTCAATTATCTATTAGAACTCTTATCACTTGCATTCCTACAGCCTAGGATAGCAGAGCTCTTCTAGAAAGCTCTCTACGCTATTTGCAGTGCACGCTGAGAAAGGTGTCTGCACATATGGAGGGAGAGAAGTTCAAGCGGCCCTGAACCCCATGTTCAATTAGCTAGCCTCCTTCTTAACTACAGTACCCACAGCTGGGTTACTAAGTCAAGAAATAGGAATAACAAAGACAAAATATGTCTATATCTTATCCGGTTTTATATCCACTCCACTTAGCGATTGGAGCCCTTTCTGAAAGGGCCCTGTCCCTAAGGCTGGGCAAAGTTCTCTTAACAAAATGGAGGTTTTCGAAAATTAACGGAAGAATCTGCTACCGAACTGCAAAAACCGTTAATTATTAAATCGTTAACAAAACGGATTAGCAGTTTTTGAAAAATAACAGTTAAAAATGTTAACTTAAAAGCTAATAACGGTAAATTTTGTTATTTTCTGATTAAAATTGCATAAAATATTTTTTTTTAATTTAAAAATTTAACGCGTTTTGATGTTTTTAAATGTCGTCTTCTGTGTTTATAAAGCGATAAAAAAATTTCGCCGTTTACGTCGTTAATACTGTAATATGCCATTAACGACTGTGAAATAACAGTACCATTAACAGCTAAAGCCGTTATGCTATTGTTGAAAATTTTCCGTTAATGCCGTTAATAAAATTGAGATCATTAACTAACCCTAATTTAAAGAAAAACGGGAAATGCCGTTCTTACTTTTTTCATAACCGCCTAACTGAAATTTTTCTTTTTTTAACGGTTGGAACTAACCGTAAACGAAAAGGCTAGAAAAAGTTGGAACGTGCCCAGCACTACATGTCCCTGATCCATGAGCAGAGCTGATAAAAGAGGACAACACTGGATGCAGAGGTGCATACTAAATGTAATACTTCATAAGGACTTTCGCTGGACTGGGAAACAGTAAAACATGTGGACAAATGGAGTGATTAAAAAAAACATTCCTTTTACCCCTCTCCTACATACCCTTATTCTCATCTCCACTCTCCTCTATACCTTCCATCTAACCTTCTCGCAAGCAGCGAAATGAGACTCATGGCCATTTTTTTTCCTACAAAATCTTCGTTGCGTTATCGGAACTTTGCCCAGCTCTAGTTATTGGACCAACCTGTAAAAGATTTAGAAAGGGTTAAAAGGGATAAAGAAGTTTGGAACAAAACTATGAAGAGATATGAAGCTATTAGGGGGGGGGTAAAAGTTAGAAGAGGGGAAGGATAAAGGTTAGGAAAGGGGGGAAGGTTAGGTGGAGGAAAATGGGGGGGGTTAGGTGATAAGGGAGGGGGGAGGTTAGTCGGGAACAGAGAGAGAGATTGAGGGGTTTGGGTATTAAGGATAGGTGGGAGGTGGAGAAGGTGGGGAGGTAAGGTGGAACTGGAGGGGGGGGGGGCGCTTGGAGAAAGGTTAGGGGAAAGGAGGGGAAGAGAGTTCTATTTTTCTTTTGAAGAATTAATCTCTAAAAGTAATGCTGAAGGAGAGGAGCCGTAACCTCGTACGGATAACAAAAATCTACTTGATTCATTAGAAATAGAAACTGAACAATCGTATCCCTTTATAGTATATATCTCTTCAACCTGATGTTGTAAACCTCTGAGATTTCAAACTAAGACTAATTGATCTGACAGAAAATATCATTTGAAATATCCAAGGTCTACAACTTTGGGTTGCCATGATATAGGGATTCGAAAATTTTTGAATGCGTGAACATTTTAAAAAACGTGTAACTTTCTCAATCTGCGGTATTTCTGCAATAAAGTATGAATTGAATTTTTTTTTATTTTGAAAACTGATTTTTATCAATTGTGGTTTCTCTACAATTGTGACATGTGCAATTCAGCCTTGGGAAAAAATGTAGGAATTATCAGAATTAAACATTTTCCTAGCTAGAAAATTTACGATATTTTAACCAAATCAAAGACCAGAAACATGTTTTAAAGGGAGTGTTCGCGAAAAATGAAAAGGGGTATAGGCTTAATGCGATAAAAAAGCGCTTTTGATCGCTACTAATCTTACTTCTATCTGTTGCGTCTATAAGGAGAAAATTGTGAAAGACGTCTCATACCGAAGAACGTAGTATCCATACAAATTGAGAAAATTGCAACATAAAACTTAGACAGTAAAAAATCAATTTAATTTCAAATAAATCATTCCGATATTACAACCTATAGTCATCGATTATCTTTCGCCACATTTGTATATATTTGATATTTCATACTAGTTTTGATTTTGTTTTTTAAAATAATATTTAGCTTACAACTTGTTTTGGAACATTCCTGGAAAATATGAAAATGTCGTCTTCATTACCAAAAATCCTCGAAACAGGAATAAATGTTTTTATAAGTAACTCTCAGATCATAACAATTAAAACATATTATGAAATATCAAATATATACAAATGTGGCGAAAGATAATCGATGACTATATGTGGTAATATCTGAATGATTTGTTTGAAATTAAATTGATTTTTTACTGTCTAAGTTTTATGTTGCAATTTTCTCAATTTGTATGGATACTACGTTCTTCGGTATGAGACGTCTTTCACAATTTTCTCCTTATAGACGCAACAGATAGAAGTAAGATTAGTAGCGATCAAAAGCGCTTTTTTATCGCATTAAGCCTATACCCCCTTTCATTTTTCGCGAACACTCCCTTTAAGGGTACCATTGTGAATCTGGATGTCTATCTTTGGATAGAGGGTCAGTTAAATCACGCCAACAGGTCCTTGTCCATAGAAGGTTTTAATATTTTGAATATATAGAGTTGGAACTATGAAGAGAATGCTCCTTTGTTTAATAATCAAGACACAAAGTTTAAAATAATTATTCAAACTTAATACTTTGTTTCAGAGTTTCAAACATTTAATTTAACCAGGAACGAACAAGTTTTCAGTGGTGAACCACTGCAGTTAAATCATAAGACATTATTTAAAATTCATTTTGTTAAAGTCATGGTTAATGAAACCCTTACAGCCATTGTTATTTATAGCTACATTTTTATTTATGGCTACACTGTTGTTTATGGCTGCATTGTTTTACTTATTGCTACATACATTGTTATCAGGGGGGATGGTAGTTCTCTACCTGTCTGCTCAGTTAACATTATAGTTATGGATCAACTATATAGGATACATTGTTGGCGCGGTCCGCCCGGTAGTGAGAGTTACTAACCATTCAGCTGTATATACGAGTATACGAGATAATCCATCAATCTACAGCTGTATGTTCATCACTATACGGATAAAATGTTCATGCATGTTTAAGACCAAATGTTCCTAACATCATTTTAACCTTTATATTTTGTTTCAGAAGTCGGACAGCAGCCTACTGAGACGGATATCACCTTCTATATAACTATTAGACGAAAAACTCTTTTCTACACAGTGAATTTAATTCTTCCCACGGTGCTTATTAGTTTCCTGTGTGTTCTCGTGTTCTACCTGCCAGCTGAAGCTGGGGAGAAGGTTACCCTGGGTATATCTATTCTACTGTCACTGGTCGTGTTTCTACTACTTGTCTCTAAGATTCTACCACCTACATCCCTCGTTCTTGGAAAAAGGAAACATGAGGGGTCATAAACTATGAGGAGAAATAGCGATAGAAACAGAGAACCAGAGGGAGAAACAGAAGATAAGGGGTAAAAACTAAGGATAAGGTATAGAAACAGAGAAATAGGGGGTAAAACAGAGAACTAGGGGGTAGAAACAGAGAACTAAGGGTAGAAACAGAGGAATATGGGGTTGATACAGAGTCTAGGGGTAGAAACAGACAAAGTAACGAAAGAAACAGAAAGGGTAATGAAAGAAACAATAAGTACAATTAATAGAAACACAAAGAAGTAATGATGGAAACAGAAGGTAGTAAAAAAATAAACAGAACGGGTAATGATAAAAACAGAAAGAAATAATGAAATAAACAGAAAGAAAAATGGAAGAAACAGAAATGTAAAGATAGAAACAAAAAAATAATAAAATAAACAGAAATAATAATGAAAGAAACAGAAAGAATAATGTAAGAAACAGAAAGTAGTAATGAAAGAAACAGAAATTAGTAATGTAAGAAACATATGTAAGAAACATAAGTAGAAAGAGTAATGATAGACACAAAAAGAATAATGAAAGAAACAGATAAGAGTGATGATAGAAACAGAAAGTAGTAATAATAGAAACCCCAAAAAGTTAGATAGAAACAGAAAGAATTAATGAAAGTTACAGGAAAAATGATGAAAGAAACTGAAAAAGTAACAAAAGAAACAGAAATAATAAAGAAATAAACAGAAAGAAGAAATGAAAAAACAGAAAGAGTAATGATAGAAACAGAAAGTTGTAATGATAAAAACAGAAAAAGGAATAATAGAAAAGAAAAAATAATGAAAGAAACCGAAAGAGTAATTATATAAACAGAAATTGTAATAAAATAAACAGCAAGAAAAATGTAAAAACACACAGAGTAATACTAGAAACATAAGGAAGTAATGAAAGAAACAGAAAGAGTAATGATAGAAACAGAAAGTAATAAAAATATAAACACAAAGATGTAAGATAGAAACAGATAGAATAATGAAAGAAAAAGAAGGAAGTAATGATTGAAACAGAAAAAATAATTAAAGAAACAGAAAGAATAATGAAAAAACAGAAATAATAATTAAAGAAACAGAAATAATGATGGAAAAACAGACAGAGTAATGAAAGAAATAGAAAGAGTAATAATAGAAACAGAAGGAAGTAATGAAAGAAACATAAAGAGTAATAATAGAAACAGAAGGAGTAATGAAAGAAACAGAAAGAATAATGGCAGAAGAATTAATCTCTAACCTAAAGTTTTTGTTTCGACTAGAAGCAGAAAGATAAACTAAATCCTGTTTTTACATTCTTCCAAATTCTCTTTTGCATTTATAAATCTGGAAGTTGGCTCGGCAACGAATCTATTTCTATTTACATATAAATGTAATATCAATATATATAAATGTATACATATAGAGTTTGTATAATTCTAGTTCTAAATATTCCTGTTTATGTATATAATCAATTAGATTAGTGAGGGCTGAACAAGATGAAGGAAACTAATAAAAAAATAATAATTTTGAGCTCAGAATATTCCAATTCTTCTAATTCTATATTTTCATTCAATTCTTCATTTTTAATATGGGAATCCAATTCTTGCAACAATTTAAGATTTCCGAACCTATTATGTTGCAACTTTCTCAATTTGTATGGACGCCACGTTCTTCAGCATGAGTCGTTTTTAACAATTTTCTCCTTATAGACGCAACAGATAGAAGTAAAATTAGTAGCGATCAAAAGCGCTTATTTTTCGTCGTATGCCAATATCCCCTTTCATTTTTCGCGAACACTCCCTTTTTAAAGTGTCGCAACGCATTTACCATTGATTTTTACTAACTAACTATATTTCTCCTTTTTTGTAGCCCTAGACATTGTTCATTATAGAACATATAATACACTTGTTTTAGTTTTTAAGAAGTAGTTGGCAAAAATGCTTGAGAGCTTGCATTGCAACTATTGGATTCCACACGGGAGGAGTAAAGCTTTGATTACAGGTTTGTAATTGTCCAATTGTTTAGTATTTACTGTTCACATTTATTATGAATACTGTGAGTATTCTGGTTACTGTTGTTATTATAAACTGGAACTTCAGAGGACCGAGAACTCATTCTATGCCAAACTGGATACGGGTCGTTTTTATCAAGGTATGACCCCCTCATCCTAGCCACAGCGCTCAGTCCCATTGCAGCCTGCGGCGCCTCAGAGGGCGTAACTTAAACTTCGGGGAAGTTTCCACTTGGGAAATTGTCACTTGGGAAGTTGCCCTTGGGAAAATGCAATACACCATGAAACCCAACCCTTTAATCCTAACGTTTGCTCCATCTTTAGAAAATGTTTTCTCCAATTGATATAAAATATAAATTATAATATATATATATAATATAAGTTTTAATTTATTTCCTATGTGCCCACTGTTCCGTATCATATATTCATCCAAACCTATTCATCCAACCATATAAATCCAACCATATTCATCCAAACCTGTTCATCCAACCCTATTCATCCTTCCCTTTTGATCTAATACTATTTTTCTAACCTTTTCATCCAACCCTATTCGTCCAATACTATTCATCCAACACTATTCATCCAACCCTATTCGTCCAAACCTATTAATCCAATACTATTCATCCAATACTATTCATTCTACCATATTCATTAACCCTTTTTTATCCTTCCCATTTTTTCCCATTTCTAAATTATATATAAGATTATAAATGATATAAGTTTTAATTTATTTCCTATGTGTCCACTGTTCCATATCATATATTCATCCAGCCCAGGATTCATCCTACCCTATTCATTCAACCCTATTCATACAACCCTATTCATCCAACCCTATTCATCCAATCCGATTTATCCATCCCTATAATTCATCCAATCATATTCCTCCATATAGTCAACAAAGCTAACAAAGGAAACAATTTCAATAATTTAATTCTAAATTCTTTGAAGCAGTTTTAAAATTTTAAAAAAGAATTTTTATTGAATTTGAAAGAAAGGATGTTTTTAAATAGTTTTCAGGAAGATCAAAAATTATTTTTTTATATTTCTGTAATTTAGAATATTGAATTCCATTTTCTCATAATAATTGTTCACATATTTTTCAGTTTTTCTTCAGTTTTTTGTTCATTATAGTATATTCCAATTCATTATAGTATATTCCTGTTCATTATAGTTTATTCCTGTTCATTATAGTTTATTCCTGTTCATTATAGTTTATTCCTGTTCATGATAGTATATTCCTGTTCATGATAGTATATTCCTGTTCATGATAGTATATTCCTGTTCATGATAGTATATTCCTGTTCATAACAGTAAATTCCTGTTCATAATAGTATATTCCTGTTTGTTATAGTATATTCCTGTTCATGATTGTTTATTCCTGTTCATTATAGTTTATTTCTGTTCATAATAGTATATTCCTTTTCATGATAGTATATATTTCTGTTCTTGATAGTATATTCCTGTTTATAATAGTATACTCCTGCTCATAATAGTATATTCCTTTTCATGATAGTATATTCCTGTTCATGATAGTATATTCCTGTTTATAATAGTATATTCCTGCTCATAATAGTATATTCCTGTTCATAATAGTATATTCCTGTTCGTTATAGTATATTTCTGTTCATGATTGTATATTCCTGTTCAGTATTTGCCGATTTTCCTGTTCATGCGTCGGCCTAAAAAAACACGTCTACGTTGGATGATGGAAATGCAGGTAAAGTAAAAATATTTTTTTATGTAAATTAGTTTTATACAAATTCATTTCATCAAATGCTTTTTACAAGTCTAAACTTAAATCATGAATATTTGAAAAAGGAAAATTATGCCATATATACCAAAGATAATAAATATTAGCATTAATTTTTAAAAAAATTATTATTTTGGTTTTACGCTTTTATCAACAATTTAACAGAAGTATTCCTTCAAACCTTGGGAAAAAAAACTGCTAAGATATTTACTGGACACTGTTGTGTGCATCATAAATAATACTTCTAAATAAAGAGGGTGCATCAAAGTTGTGTTAACAGACCTTCAAAAACACTTGTTTATCAAAGTTTTAATTGGTCTGTAAGTGTAATTTCAAGTGAGCCTCCGTCCAAAGTGTCAAAGTGCCCGATTCACCTTTATTTGATCATGATCAATAATGATAAAGATTTTTCGGTTTTCTAGTGTTTACAAGTGTTTAATTCTGATAATCTATAAATGTTTTTTTTTCTGCAGAAAAAAGTGCAATTCACTTTTGTAAAGAAACCATGATTGATAATTATCAGTTTTAAATACATACTACCTTAAATTCCCGGCGTTTCCCGTGAAATTTTAAAAATTTTTAATTTTTAATGAAAAAAATCGATTTTTGAAAAAAAAAATTGTTTCGAATTTTCTTAGCCTTGTTACCCCCGCGGGGCACTCAAGGGTTCCCAAAAAAATTCAGCCAATTCGGCTTAGCCGTTTGGCCGGCTATAACTGACATATATATAAATAAGCGAAGAGCTAATTCTTATATGCATAATCTATATATAAATTTGGCTTGTCTGTTTGTTTGTTTGTATCCAATAAACGTCAAAACGGCTGAACCGATCGGGCCCAAATTTTTTGTGGGACATCTAGGGAGCCCAGGGAAGGTTTATGAATCATCAAAATTTCAAATATTTGTCTCTATCAAAATTCGATCGTCATTAAATTTTTTAAAATTNATATTTGTAAAAGAAAATGAGAGTTAACACTATTTGAAGTTGTCTGTGACTTTTTTTTATTTTTGCTCAATTTTGTTATATTTATGCATATTTGTTTATTATGGATAATATATATTTGTTTATCATATATATATATTCAAAGTAGTAATCACTGTTTGGGTTTTTGTTTTTTGTTTGTTTTTGTTTGTCAGTCCAATGATATCTCATGAACCCCCGGACTGATTTTCCTCAAATTTGGACTTTTTGGAACCCGGCTGAACCTCGGGAATATTCTTAGCTTGGTCTAATGATTCCAAGTTGAGTATAAGGTTGGAATTTACACGAAAATTCTGTTTCCAGGAAAAACTGTGTTTCCAAGATACAATAAATAAACAAAAAATGCAAAATTGAATGAAATGAAAATTGACTCACTCTGCATATCTCTCTCTGTATATGTTTTACTGTGAATTCTTATCTATTTATAACCCCTAACTTTCTCGACAACCATCGTAAAATTATAAATTAATAAAATTATTCTTAAAAAAACATCTCAATTTATTTATTATTCAGCCTGTGACAGCCAGTCTGAGAATAATTCTGGTGAGGAGGATAGAGTCCTGCGTGCAGCAGACAAACTAGAGCGGGTGCGGGTTGAGAACATGAAAAAATATGATACTCCTGACCTAATCAAATCCTCGGATAGTCTTATCAAAAGATTTGATAATTTTTTATATTTATTATAATTTATCCAGGTAATGGAGCTAAACGACCTCCATACCCCGGCCTGCAAGCTGCACGCCAGCCAATCCTTTGAGGAGCACTCCCCGCTCGCTGACCGTCGAAACAGCGACATCAGCGACATATTCCTGTCTCCCGAAGCGTACAAGGCGACACAGGCTGTCGAGTTCATAGCAGAACATCTACGTAATGAAGACGAATATGTACAGGTGAACAATTTATAAGAGCAAAATAAAGAAAATATATATTATAAAATTTTGTATCACTATTTGACACGACATTGTATACTTGTACATTGTACGAAGAAGAAAGAATTGAGTATTTGTCACGATTTCAAATTGTCAAACTATTATTTTATGTAAAAGCTTTTAGAGTTTTGAAATATCCAAGGTCTGCAAGTTGCAATTTATTGCAGGTTTTGAAAGACACAGGGATTAGAAAATTTGAGTTTGTGGCAAAGACTCAATTCCTTTGTTCATTCTGAACGCCGTGTCATTAAAAAAGATGGCCGAGGAGGGGGGATCGGGAGAAGTAGGAGAAGAGGATCGAGAAATGGTTGCCAGTTATATTTGAAAACAATCTTTATTGATTAATGAATTAATTATAACAGATCTAAAGGATTAACATGTGTCGAGCATACATATTTATCAAATTGAAATAATTCTAAACTAATCAAAATGCAACGAAATTAGTTGGGGAAAATAAAGAATCTTTACATTTGAATTTGAGTTAGAAAGAAAATACGGTTGGTGATAAACAAAAACTCAATAGCGCGCCAATACATAATTACGAAAATTTATAATCACAAAGATAAAGGGTTCGGAACCAACAAGTCGGCATATACGTTTTGGGTTATATACCCTCAATGTGTGAGACGTTTTTAATATAAAGATCTGAAGGTTGAATTAGGTCGTTTAACTTACATTCTCAAAATGATTTAGATTATTTAGCAAAGAAAGCAATGTAAAACATTGAATAAGTTTCAATATTTATCGCCTATAGTTTCTATAATCTGTAACTGTTGTAACTCTGTATGTTACAAATAAATTGCCGCCAAAAAGACACATTTTTTTAATTTTCCTTCCCGTGTGTAAACATTGTCACAAAATATTCAGTTTTCTTCAAATAAGAATAATATTCTGTAGAAAGGACATTTAATGTTCTTCTTTTGTTATCCTCGTAGATTAAACACAGAACAAGAAAATAGAACGAACTAAAGGGACCTTTCAACCTTAAAGGGAGTGTTTGCGAAATTGAATTAAAATTATTAAAATATTTAGATCCATTTTTTTAATTTAAAAACTAGGTATGTAATAACTCTTTTTGAAATTTGTCCCTTTAAGCTTGGCTACCTAGTCTGACTAATTATCTATCTATCTCTAAGGATGATGTTAGCTCCCAATATGCTGGTTAATTCATTATAATCTTGGTTTCCTTTAGTCTGCTGATCAACAAACAGTTTAATCTTCAAACTTGGTTAATTTAATATGTTCAACCTATTAAATTGTGTTTAACCCTTTCCCTTTCATATTCCCCCCCCCCTTTCTTCTTCTTCTTCCTCTTCTTCTTTTTCTTTTTCTTCTTTTTCTTCTTCTTCTTTTTCTTCTTCTTCTTCTTCTTCTTCTTCTTCTTCTTCTTCTTCTTCTTCTTCTTCTTCTTCTTCTTCTTCTTCTTCTTCTTCTTCTTCTTCTTCTTCTTCTTCTTCTTCTTCTTCTTCTTCTTCTTCTTCTTCTTCTTCTTCTTCTTCTTCTTCTTCTTCTTCTTCTTCTTCTTCTTCTTCTTCTTCTTCTTCTTCTTCTTCTTCTTCTTCTTCTTCCTCTTCTTCTTCTTCTTCTTCTTCTTCTTCTTCTTCCTCTTCTTCTTCTTCTTCTTCTTCTTCTTCTTCTTCTTCTTCTTCTTCTTCTTCTTCTTCTTGCAAAAAATCTGCCGTATTCCCGAGTATCAATGATATATCTCTGACTGGTTGTATAAAAACATCTCTTTGAGAATCACTTTAGTAATTACGAGTCTAACTTGGATACCTGGCTTTTAATTAAGTAGAAAACATTGAGGTGTAAAGGGGGGATCACACATCTTTAATGGGGGACTGCAGCAAAATTAAAAAGTGCCATTTGATGAGGAAATATTTTACAAAACAATTGAAAACTTAAAATCTTAAAGGTTTTAAGATTAAGGTTCAGAGCAGTTGAATTTATCCCAATAAAGTGACATATTAACAGAATAAATGTTTTTATGAGAGTATATCCAACTCTCTACATTTAAAAGTCAAGAACTATATGCAAACCACATTTAAAAGTCAAGAACTATATGCAAACCACATTTGAAAGTCAAGAACCGTAACAGATGAAGAATAAGATAGAGGTAATTCTTTTATTAATTTCTAATATTTTTCAATATGTCCATACATTTTTTTACACTTTAAACTGAAAGAAAAAAACATTAAGGTACGTTGAACTGGTTATTTGACTGCCCTAGATTATACCTTAACAGGACTGTAAAGGAAAAATGAAAGGGGGTATAGGATGGAACCTGAGAATCTCAGGCGTTGAACGATACATATAAAACATCTATCTGATGTTTCTATCGGGAGAAATTGATATAAAACTGTGTCAAATTATAAGAAAATTTATATAAATACAATTTTATATAAAGTTGTAGTATTAAAGAGATCATTGCTCCTATTATAACTTTTTTACGTTTTTTGTTTTTCGTAATACGATGAAATATTAAGACCTAAAAAGCAACAGCACAGTTAAAAGCTAATATTGTGATAAGGAGAGGGCAAGTCCAGCGAAATTAAAAATGCGAAACTTATCATATAATTGATGAAAATGACTTTTAACTCAAAACCTCTAATTTGATGAAAATTTTAAGTCTGTTTAAGTTTGATCATAAAACTGTAGGATGCAAAAGGGTTTTCTTGTTTTATGTTTTTATCTTTAGATAAAACCTTATTTGATGGTAAGCTTCAACTTTGAGGGGCTGTAGACTAAATTTTAAGTGACAATACTTTTATTCATGAAATTTTTCATTCACAACGGTACCATCCTATCCAAGAACATTAAGGAAGATATTGTCATAATCAATTGGAAGATATAATATTTTCATAAAAGTTGAAAGCTACCTTTGTAATTTGGCGTACAGTCCCTGAGTTTCAAAATAGTTTTTATATTCTTGTTGTGTTTAATGTTTGAACTGTAATTTCTTGAAGGATCATACTTAATTATACAGAAATGGTATTAAACACATATTTTCAAACATTTACAAAGAAACAAAAAGCGAAATTAACATTAAAATCTAATCATCATTAAGACACCAATTTTGAGAAGGAACAAGAAAATATTTTATTTTGCTCAATAAATTTTAATAAAAATCCATTTAATATTGCATGGGTTGATTGAATTGTAATAAGGGAGATTTTCTAACTTTTGTAACAAGAATTTCAACTATTTTGATTCTGAAATTCGAATAAACATACAAAGGTCACTTTGTAATTTTTTAGCATTATCTTAAACTTTTGTTATGATTATTTCAAATATTTTGAATCGCTTAACACCGGGTTGCATACTTTTATATACACCAGGATTTTCTCATGTTATTTATTTCTAATGTAAAGTTAAATTACTCGGAATAAATTGTAACAAATAATGCTTTTTCCCGACTTTTCCCATAACTTTCTCTTTCTACCCATTTCCATAATTTATAATGTATCGAACATTGTTTTTATTAAAACAGTTAAGCCAAAAGCAGTTATACAAACATTGTTTTCAAGACATAACGTTACCAAAGAACTTTAGCTTAACGTTTAAACGGCAATGCTTAGATAAAAGTTCGCAAAAATGTTTAAAACCAAACCTTCTCTTATCAGAATTTTTTCAGGATGTTAATTTATAGACAAAGATTGTTTGATAAAAAAATGGCAAAAACTTTTTAAAGAGAAGTTTTAAACACAATACTTTTCTTAAAACAAGATGGATAAAACTTTTCGAAGAAAATTATTGTTTAGTTTAATAAAATAACTGAATATAATCCTCAAACTCTGCTTTTTAAATCCTTAGCAACCTGTATTTTTTAACTTGGAACTTTTGATTTAGAAGAATTTTTATCGTTAGATTCATCAAAGTTCTACGACATCAGGTTGCAAAGATAAGGATTAGAATATGTATACTCATAAATGGGATTTTATCCAATAAAGGAAAAATCAGAGGCAATTTTGTTCGATACAGTTGGACCTATACAACTCTGGATTAGGACGACATTTGCTGGAATGTCGTCCTAATACAGTTTTCTTAGTCCCACTGTTCTTGTTTTATATTCTCTAAATATGATTTTATTAGGAAAGATGTTGCGAAAACTAAATTAAATTTCTTTATCTAAAATTGCAACGAGCAAATTCTAACAAATTATATTTCTAAAAAATTTCAGCTTCAGAATCCCAAAGTATGAGTTAAAAATGGGAAATGGGTCTAAAATTCACAATTGATAAAAAAAAGTTTTTCTTTGATTTTTCAACTTCTGATTTTTTTTACACTATCCCGTCGATTTTTTTTGACACCCTGTATGGTATAGTTTGCTAAATCTTAAATATTACCCAGGCCCGAAAAGTGACCGGGAGGAGAGGAGTAAGATTTAAATTTGCATAATTCTATCTGAACAATACATTATCTTGTATGGGCATGCATTTTCTTGGCTTTGCAAGGCATGCCATCATACTACATTATTTTAAGGACGTCAGACAAATAATACACTAAGATGTCAAGGACGTCATGTATATTAAACACTAAGATGTCAAGGACGTCATGTATATTAAATAAGATGTCAAGGACGTCATGTATATTATACGCTTAGATGTCAAGGACGTCATGTATATTAAATAAGATGTGAAGGACGTCATGCATATTATACGCTTAGATGTCAAGGACGTCATGCATATAATATACTAAGATGTCAAGGATGTCATACATATTAACTACTAGGATGTGAAGGACGTCATGCATATAATACACTAAGATGTCAAGGACGTCATCCATATAATACAATATAAGGGATCAAGGATGTCATGCATATTATACACTAAAATGTCAAGGACGTCATGCATATTATAGACTAAGATGTCAAGAACCATGCACAGCATATTTAAAAGTCAAGAACTATATGCAAACCACATTTAAAAGTCAAGAAATATCTGCAAACCACATTTAAAAGTCAAGAACTATATGCAAACCACATTTAAAAGTCAAGAACTATATGCAGAGCAGATTTAAAAGTCAAGAACTATATGCAAACCACATTTGAAAGTCAAGAACTGTATGCAGACCACATTTAAATGTCGATAACTATATGCAAACCACATTAAAAAGTCAAGAACTATATGCAAACCACATTTACTAGTCAAGAACTATATGCAAACCCCATTTAAAAGTCAAGAACTATATGCATAGCAGATTTAAAAGTAAAGAACTATATGCAAGCAGATTTAAAATTCAAGACCTATACGCAAACCACATTTAAAGTCAAGAACTATATGCAAACCACATTTAAAAATCAAGAACTATATGCATAGTAGATTTAAAAGTCAAAGATTTTTATGCATAGCACATTTAAAAGTCAAGAATTATAAGCATAGCACATTTATGCATACCACATTTAAAAGTCAAGGACTATGTGCATAGCACATTTAATTTTTGAACAAAATGGCAAATAGATTATAGTATGTCGAAATGTTAATACTATTAATTAAAATTTAAAATAAAAACTGAGATAAGGTTTAACAAATATAATGAAAATAAGAGATTTAACAAAAAAATATAATTTAGAAAATTTTCTCAAGTATTAACCCATTAAACATAATAAAAAGAAATTTTTGTTTTTCGAACTTTTTTCAATCAACCTTGCTTCATGATTAAACTTGCTATGTCCGTGAGTTTCTTCGTGTGTGTGTGTTGTAAGAGGTGAGGTCTGTGTTTTATGTGAAAAGAATCTATAGTATCCAGTATCCACCTTATAATCGATAATTTGGCTGGATAATGGGGGGCCAACTTTTTCCACTGCAGAGTGCAGATTCTTTCACTTTTAATTTATTCTTTTTCACATTTTCCTTCACATTGCTAGGTTATAATGCAAGGAAAGTTATTTCAGAGGTGTACTCATCTTTTGTACTGCAGTGTACTGTCTCTGGGCGGTAATTTAAACACAAGACGGATGTCACAGCCCTACCTGGGATCCATCTTACACATAAACTTCCCCCCCCCCCCCAGACTGTTTAGGAATGAAAGAAAAATTGAACATTCTTTTTCTTATTTTTTTTTTGCTCTTTTGATCTATTTAAACTGTGTTTAGTTGTTATCCATTAAAATAATCCCTCCTCGCCTCTAAAAAACTCCCTCGTAAACCTCTCCGTCTTCCAACAAATATCCTATATTTTTAAGTTGGCTTGACTAGGTATAAAAAGCCTGAAGCTACTCATTTCCTCTCCTATTTAAAGGGATTGTTCAGCATTTTTGAATATTTTTCAAAATTCTCAAAATTCCTTTTTTATTTAGAATTACTGCTAAGCTCACTTAGCCTCCCTAAGATGTGTTCATGAGAACAAGACTGCATATATATTAATGTTCTCTCGAAAAAGTGGATTTTAATAAGTTCTGCGGATTTTGAAATAATTTTTGTTGGGTTCTAAATCCTAAAATTTGGGTTGTAATGAGCACTTGAAATTGACGAACAATCCCTTAAAAACTCATTCCCTCCCCTCCCCCTCTATCTTGGCCCCA